>NC_079212.1:88518985-88536772 GCF_029633865.1 Lampris incognitus | reverse complement strand
ATTGATGATTAGAAAACCCTTGTGCAATCATGTTCACACATCTGAAAACAGTTTAGCTCGGTACAGAAGCTACAAACTGACCTTCCTTTGAGCAGATTGAGTTTCTGGAGCATCACATTTGTGGGGTCAATTAAACACTCAAAATGGCCAGAAACAAGAGAACTTTCATCTGAAACTCGACAGTCTATTCTTGTTCTTAGAAATGAAGGCTATTCCATGCGAGAAATTGCTAAGAAACTGAAGATTTCCTACACCGGTGTGTACTACTCCCTTCAGAGGACAGCACAAACAGGCTCTAACCAGAGTAGAAAAAGAAGTGGGAGGCCGCGTTGCACAACTGAGCAAGAAGATAAGTACATTAGAGTCTCTAGTTTGAGAAACAGACGCCTCACAGGTCCCCAACTGGCATCTTCATTAAATAGTACCCGCAAAACACCAGTGTCAACATCTACAGTGAAGAGGCGGCTGCGGGATTCTGGGCTTCAGGGCAGAGTGGCAAAGAAAAAGCCATATCTGAGACTGGCCAATAAAAGAAAAAGATTAAGATGGGCAAAAGAACACAGACATTGGACAGAGGAAGACTGGGAAAAAGTGTTGTGGACGGATGAATCCAAGTTTGAGGTGTTTGGATCACAAAGAAGAACGTTTGTGAGACGCAGAACAAATGAAAAGATGCTGGAAGAATGCCTGACGCCATCTGTTAAGCATGGTGGAGGTAATGTGATGGTCTGGGGTTGCTTTGGTGCTGGTAAGGTGGGAGATTTGTACAGGGTAAAAGGGATTCTGAATAAGGAAGGCTATCACTCCATTTTGCAACGCCATGCCATACCCAGTGGACAGTGCTTGATTGGAGCCAATTTCATCCTACAACAGGACAATGACCCTAAACACACCTCCAAATTGTGCAAGAACTATTTAGAGCAGAAGCAGGCAGCTGGTATTCTATCGGTAATGGAGTGGCCAGCGCAGTCACCAGATCTGAACCCCATTGAGCTGTTGTGGGAGCAGCTTGACCGTATGGTACGCAAGAAGTGCCCATCCGACCAATCCAACTTGTGGGAGCTGCTTCTGGAAGCGTGGGGTGCAATTTCTCCAGATTACCTCAACAAATTAACAGCTAGAATGCCAAAGGTCTGCAATGCTGTAATTGCTGCAAATGGAGGATTCTTTGACGAAAGCAAAGTTTGATGTAAAAAAAATATTATTTCAAATACAAATCATTTTTTCTAACCTTGTCAATGTCTTGACTCTATTTTCTATTCATTTCACAACATATGGTGGTGAATAAGTGTGACTTTTCATGGAAAACACAAAATTGTTTGGGTGATCCCAAACTTTTGAACGGTAGTGTATATTAAACAGTGTCGGGCTAAGTCCACAGCCCTGTCTCACCCCTCTATCTGAGTGAAGAACTCAGTGTGTTTGTCTCCAATCTTAACTGCACATTTGTTGTCCGAATACATTGACTTATTATGTCATACACTTTACCCCCTACACCACTTTGTAAAAGTTTATAGTATAGTCCTTCATGCCAAATAGAGGCGAAAGCGTTTTTGAAGTCAATAAAACAAGCAAATATTTTTCCATTTTTGGTTTGATTCACATTTTCATTTATGAGGGTGTGTAGGGTGTAAATATGGTCCGTAGTCCGGTGATTTGGGAGGAAGCCAATTTGACCTTTGCTCAGGACATTGTGTTCGTTAAGGAGGGTTAGAATTCGATTGTTCAAAATGCTATTAAACACCTTCCCCAGACTACTGCTCACACAAATGCCTCTGAAATTATTAGGATCCAATTTGTCTCCATTTTTATGAAGAGGAGTTATAAGCCCTTTGCTCCAGATGTCAGGAAAAAATCCCGAACTTAGAACAATGTTGAACAATTTGAGTACTGCCCTTTGCAGCTCAGGTGTGCTGTTTTTAAGCATCTCGCTTCTGATGCTGTCAAGGCCACAAGCTTTATTGGGTTTTAAGGATTTGAGCTTCTGTGCTAATTCTTCTTGTGTTATTGGAAAATCCAGTGGGTTTTGGTTGTCTTTTATAGTGCATTCGAGCAACCGCAATTTTTGTTTGATCAGATTGTAATTGGAATTTGAGTGTTCTTGTTGGATTTCCGAATAGATATGTTCAAAATGACTTTTCCAAATTTCTCCATTTTGGATAGGCAGGTCTTGTGTTTTGTAGCGCTCAAATTATTCCACATTTCCCAGAATTGGTTTTGATTCAGGGAATGTTCTATTTCCTGTAGGGTTCTATCTACATGGCTTTGTTTTTTCATTCTTAATGTGTGTTTATATAGTTTTAATGTTTCGCTATATTTCTTTCTCATATCCATATCTTGAGGTTGGTAGTGTTTCAGGTTTGACAATTTACGCAGTTCTTTTCTTATATTTTTACAATCGTTGTCAAACCATTTTTCATTTTCAGATTGTTTCTTTTTTCTGTTGTGGGTCCTTGGTAGGACTATGTTTGCTGCCGTCTGAAAGATATAATTGATTTCATTGACAGCTTTGTTGGTATTGTCCTTATTAGGTTCAAACGGTTTGTTAATGAAGTTAGTAATCATATTAAGTAATTTGGATGAATTCAGGATATTGATAAATTTTTCTGCACTGTCTGCAGCCATCTGTAGGTCTTATTAATTTTGAACAGCTTGCTGGGCTCCTCTATAGGCATTTGAGTCAGGTTAATAGTTTTGAAGAAAATCATAATTTGGTTATGGTCAGAAAGAGGAGTTTGTTGTCTGACAGTGAATGCGTTGAAGGAGGTGGGGTCCATGTCAGTTATTGCATAGTCAACTACACTAGCTCCAAGACCTGAACAACATGTGAACCTTCCCAAAGAGTCTCCTCTGATCCTACCATTAAGTGTGTACAGGCCAGAAGCGCGACAGAGGTGCACTAGCTCCTTACCAGCCTTTTTCACAGTACAGTCGAGGGAGCTCCTTTTAATGAGGGTTGGTGAGAGGTACAGGGAATGTTGACCAAACACATGTCTGTTACCCTGAGGGTCAATGGTATCACTCATTGAACCTGTTCTTGCGTTAAAATCTCCACACAGCAGCACATTTCCCTGGGCCTGGAAAAGGCTTACCTCTTCATGGAGATTACTCAGGAAATCCTCATCATAATATGGGGATTCAATTGGGGGAGAATATAGAGCACAGAGATAGATATCTTTGTTTGATATGCCAATTTTATTGCTGAGTTTTAGCCAGCAGTGGGATGTTCCAATTTTAATTTTTGAAATGTGGTTGGTTAAACATCCTCTGTACCAAATCAAAATACCTCCAGAGTCTCGTCCACGATGTACTGAGTTAAGTTTATTTGATGGAATAATTATTTCTTTGTAACCTGAGGGACAGTGGGTGGTTATGTCTTCACGACACCAGGTTTCAGTTAATATGACTATGTCGACATTTTCGATGTTTTTTAAGAAGTCAGGGTCTCTACTCTTCATCCCAAAGGAAGATGAGAAGAGACCCTGAATGTTCCAACAAGAGACAGAAAAAGAACGCATGAAAAGAAAATATACAATGAGTCTCTTTTGTGAGACAGAGAATTATCAAGTTACAGTGGAAGAAGACATATATGAAATATTCTGATAACACTTACCAAATACCTCACTATCGATATAGTGGGCATTATTATACACAACCAGAGCCAAATCAACCCTCAGGATTTCCCCGTGTAAGTGGTTACCCCATTAAGATCTGATGGCACGTAGAGGTTGTCTTAGATGCTGCCATGCAGGAGTCTGGAGCACAAGGTGTGGAGCATCTCCTTTATCTCTCCAATCTCAGTCTTGGCTGGGGCGGTGGGTGTGGGAGGGGGCTGGGCTACTGCAGCAGCATAGCTTTGTGGCCTGTGCTGTGGGGGACAGGCTCTGTCAAGTGTTGTTGTCTTTTTGTTTTTTGGAGGGGTTGTGTGCACAGGTTTCTTGGACCTGGGGGAAGCAGCACGTAGGTGTGGGTGTGTGTAGGGCTTTCGGCCCAAAGGTGAGTATGGAGTATGGGGCTGGGGGGGGGGTCCAGGTATTGTGTGCTCTGGGGGGGAAAGGGGGGTATCTGGGGATGTGGGAGGGTTCTGGTCTGTAGTCTCCTACTGGTGGAGGATAAGTGGGTGTGGTTGGGTTGCGGCCCAAAGCAACATCTTTTAGGGTCCTCGCAAAAATCCGCACCCTCTCCTTGTGAAGGTGCAGTCCGTCGTAGAGGTCATGGAGGCTGATGCCTGAATGGTGAGCCAGGTGGACATTGGGAAGAGCAGCGCAGCCTCTGCTGATGTCTGTGTTGATTCCATGGATTATATGGGGTGGGGTGTCACGCCGTGGCAGGAGTGTTGACACCACAATCCGAGCCTCTGGGAATTCTCCACTTGCTCTCTCTGCCACTCTACGCACCGCCACAGCCGTGTCACTGCGCAGATAGTGCAGGTCATTGGTCCCGGTGTGGATGATGATGCATTGTGGGCTCCCAAGAGATTCCTTGTTCAGGAGCTGTAGTGCATGGCCAGTAGTGCTGCATCGTTTTGCTGTCACGTGATATCCGGGGAATAGTTTCTGAGGGTCCATGAACTTCTGGTTTGAGTCCATAAGCAGGGCTACGTGTGGGTGCTGTTTGTTTGTCTTGGTGGGAGGAGATTGGTTGGGTGGCGGGGGTTGTGTGTTTTGTGTGAGGGGTGTCTGTGTGTCTGTGTGAGTGGTCTCTGTATCATGTTCGTTGGTTGTTTTAGTGTCAGGGGAGGTGTGATGGTCTGTATGGGTGTTAGTGGCATTGTTTTGGGAGACTGAAGCCCTGGCCCTGGTGTTCTCTTGGAGCTCTGTTCTAAGATCCTCCATCTATTTCATGAGGTTCCTCTCTGTCAGTATCGCCTCCTTCTCTAGTTGGGCTACTTGGGAATGTAGGTTTTGGTTTTCCACCTGTAGCTGCTTCATGGTCTCTTGTAGCTCTAAGACAGTCAGTCTGTTCTCTGTTCTCATCTGTTCCACCTCCTCCCTTAGCTGCTGGATGGAGCTGGTGGTGGTGTCAGAAAACCTGGCCTGGGTGAACTCCCTAAACTCGACAAAGTCCATTTCCAGCAGGGCCAGACTCTCCCTCAGTTGCCTATCAGTGACAGAGAGAGAGTGGGAGGGGGAGGGGCTGCTGCGTGTTGTGGGGGCTCATTCTCAGAAGGGGGAGGGGCTGCTGCGTGTGTGGGGGCTCTGTAGGTAGCTGGTCCTCAGCCATGTCGCTGTCTCTGTGGTTGTCTACCTCTGCCTTAAGCAGAGGGAAAACCTCTTCAAAAGAGTTCAGGCTCCCCTCGTTTCCCTGCAGCAGTATAGTTCCTTTAGTGTAGTATGTGATGGTCAGTATCGCATTATCGGTGTCCAGATTTTTATCCGTGCACACTGTGAACCGTCCTCCACGGCCGATTCCCTCTTTAAATACGTGTTTATAGTGTTGGCAGATGGCAGCTTTCCATGCTGACAGTCGTGTGGTGTGGAAGATTAAGTTGTTTTTTATCGGTTTTCCATGCATAAAGATAAAGTCCGCGTATAGTGTGTCTGGGTTGTCGTTCAACACTTTCTCCTTGTGTTTCTTCCTAGCCTGCGTGCTCTTGGAGTCCACCGGGTAATTCACCACAATAGATTCAGTTGGCTTGGTTTCCATGACGATCGGTAATATTTACCACCACAAACGGTTTATTGTTTTGTTTTGCTGGCTAGCGTTAGCTAATTTAGGTTACTTCCGGCCCTACGTTGCGGTTCTTACGTTTCGTTTTTTATGCACGTCGGATTCAACTGTACGTGTCCTACCTTTCCCTCTGCGTCGGCAGGTAGCGTGTTTCTTCTTCTGCAAACGTTGCATCGGTTGCTCGCTCCTGCAGAGTCTTCCTCTATAACATCAGGAGGATTCGCCCATTCCTCACCGACGAGACGGCACAGGTGCTCATCCAGGCTCTGGTCATC
Source organism: Lampris incognitus (assembly GCF_029633865.1). NCBI lineage: Eukaryota > Metazoa > Chordata > Actinopteri > Lampriformes > Lampridae > Lampris > Lampris incognitus. Next base: position 88,530,827 of record NC_079212.1, on the reverse strand, counting down.
TCCCGGCTGGACTACGGCACCTCCCTCCTTGCTGGCGCCCCGGCGTCGGCCATCAGACCTGTGGAGCTTGTTCAGAAAGCTGCAGCTCGTCTGGTGTTCAACCACCCTAAGTTCTCCCACACACCTCCCCTCCTCATGTCCCTACACTGGCTCCCATCCAGTTTAAGACTGTGGTGCTAGCCTACAGAGCAGTGAAAGGAACAGCTCCTTCCTATCTCCAGGCCATGGTCAAGCCCTACACCCCCGCTAGACCACTTCGCTCTGCTGCCTCGGGACGCCTGGTTGCCCCGTCGCTCAGAGGCCCCTGCTGCCGATCGACCCGGTCCCGGCTCTGTTCTGTCCTGGCCCCACAGTGGTGGACTGAACTCCCCACTGATGTCAGGACAGCGGAGTCGCTGCCCATCTTCCACCGCAGGCTGGAAACTCACCTCTTCTAGAACTACTACCCTGTTACTTTTTCTGAGCACTTATTGTATTCACTCATTTAAAAAAATCTCTTTCTTGCACTTTTACTTCAGCACCGGTTTTGCTCTTAGATGCTTGTTTAGATGCACTTATGACCCCTGATGACTAGTAGCGCTCCTGATCTCCTCCGTTAAATGCTGCACTTCTTGTAAGTTGCTTTGGATAAAAGCGTCGGCTAAATGACTCTAATGTCATGTCATGTGTATGCGTGTGAAGGATAATTGACTCGCGTGAACCGCTCTACACTAACCCCTGGTGGCCTAAAAGAGATGACAGGCCTTGTGCCATTCAAGCAGAGGGAGAAATAAATAATTTTCAGTTTGAAACATTTGGAGTTGCTAAGCAGCACAATATATTTTCTCAGTTTTGAACAAGTGTAGTAACATCTAGTTAAAAGAACAAACCCTCAAAGGCCACAAGGACTCCTGAATTCAGCTCAGTACCTAAAAAGGCCACATGATACAACAAGGGGCCACTCCATTTTTGCCCCGTCTGCCATCTTCTGTTCATTCTCTTACTCTTGTTTTCTTTTCACCTACCACATTCCCTTGTCGTTTCCCTAAAACCTCGCAAGCCACCTTTTGTATTTCTTGTCACACCGCCTCTTTCTGTCGTGCTCTTTCTGATCTCCAGTTGCACTCGTTCTCTGGTCGTGCTCCCACTCTCCTCTTCTTTTGTCCTCTCCTCCGTTCTCCATCTATCAGTCTTGTTGACAAGGGAGGAACCGAGGCCCAGGGTTGTGTCACCACAGTATCCTGGCAAGGTGTCTGGGGTAGGGTGATAGCGGTGGTGCTGGAGGGTGTGAAGATTACCGGCAGGCTCTGTTGCCCCAGGGCCGGAAGCCCAGGCTAGCGAGCGGTTAGCTTGCACACTCCAACCAATAACCACCACACCACCCTGAGGGAACTTCCCCACGTGACCCGTGTTGTTTCAATGTTCCACCAGAAAAACACGAAGTCCTGAACAGCCTGCGTGTCCCCACACCAACGTGTGGGCTACTAGCTCCGCTGGCAGCACACTTTGTGCACCCAGCAGTACACCAGAGCCCACCTAAGGGGTTGTTGTTTGATACCCCAGTGTGTATGAACGGACAGGATGGAAGGGAGGCCTCTCCAAGGGGTGCTCGATTCAGTAACAGGTCAAATAAAAATGTTCGATAGCCCTTCAGAGGTACAAAAACGCAGTCCAAACATCTGCAGCAACTGCATTACCAGGGTGCCACCCCGGTGCAGTTACGAATAACGTGTGAGAATAAAGATGGGCCTCCCTAAACACTAAAGATTAAACCTGATTACATTCTAATTCTAATTCAGCTGTGTTATAAAGTGAAATGATGCAGCTGGCTGAGATGGGGAGATAAGCCAGATGACGGGGGGGGGGGGGGGGCTGGTGACATGCCCTCTCTGATCTTGACTTGGAACCTAGCAATGTGGATCAATAGAACTGATCCATTTTTGGCAGATTTCAGAAGCTGCTGTGTCACGTGGAGGTTAAAGTAGTTGTTCAGTCCTGCTGACGTCATGCAGCGAGACAGCATTCATTTGCTCCATGAAGCGCTCGGGAGCAGGTAAAGGAGATGCTGCAGACGCCGAGGTAGTGTACTCCTCCGACCAGCAGAGGGCAGTGTTGGTTTGTCGAGAGGGAACCCTCGAGTCACTATCGTCTGCCTGCCTGAGACACCCACGTGAGAGCGGTCCAGCAGACAAGACTCCGCTTTCAGTACGAACACAATACACATTGTCCTCTGGAGGAAGACCCACAATGAAATGAACACAACAGTGTGTCCGTGTGTTTGTGTCGAGGCAGAGGGGTGCCGGGGGGGGGGGGGGGCACTGCTCTTACATGCATGGGAATGTAGAGATTTCAATTCTAGGAAAGTGGGGTTTCTTTCAGTGATTCAGCTTTCTGTAGTGTGTGTGTGTGTGTGTGTGTGTGTGTGTGTGTGTGTGTGTGTGTGTGTGTGTGTGTGTGTGTGTGTGTGTGTGTGTGTGTGTGTGTGTGCGCATGCTTGTTTTTCTATCCCAGTGAGGACCAAATGTCCCCATTAGGATAGCAGAACCAGAAACCACCTACCTTGTGGGGACGTTTATGAGTCCCCATGTGGAAATGGGTCCCCATTAGGGTTAGGACTTGGGTTTGGGGTTAAAGTTAGGGTTAGGGTTAGGATTAGGTTAAGGGTCAAGGGTAGGCATGTAGTGATGATGGGTAAGGTTAGGGTTAAGGGTCAAGGGTAGGCATGTAGTGATGATGGGTAAGGTTAGGGTTAAGGGTCAAGGTTAAACATGTAGTGATGATGGGTAAGGTTAGGGTTACGGGTCAAGGTTAGACAGGTAGTGATGATGGGTAAGGTTAGGGTTAAGGGTCAAGGTTAGGCATGTAGTGGTGATGGGTAAGGTTAGGGTTAAGGGTCAAGGGTCAAGGTTAGACAGGTAGTGGTGATGGGTAAGGTTAGGGTTAAGGGTCAAGGTTACACAGGTAGTGATGATGGGTAAGGTTAGGGTCAAGGGTAGGCAGGTAGTGATGATGGGTAAGGTTAGCGTTAAGGGTCAAGGTTAGACATCTAGTGATGATGGGTAAGGTTAGGGTTAAAGGTCAAGGTTAGACAGGTAGTGATGATGGGTCAGGTTAGGGTCAAGGGTCAGTGTTAGACAGGTAGTGATGATAGGTAAGGGTAGGGTTAAAGGTCAAGGTTATACATGTAGTGATGATGGGTAAGGTTAGAGTTAAGGGTCAAGGTTAGGCATGTAGTGGTGGTGGGTAAGGTTAGGGTTAAGGGTCAAGGTTAGACAGGTAGTGATGATGGGTAAGGGTAGGGTTAAAGGTCAAGGGTAAGCATGTAGTGGTGATGGGTAAGGTTAAGGGTCAAGGTTAGACAGGTAGTGATGATGGGTAAGGTTAGGGTTAAGGGTCAAGGGTAGGCAGGTAGTGATGATGAGTAAGGTTAGGGTTAAGGGTCAAGGGTAGGCAGGTAGTGAGGATTTGTACGGTTAGGGTTAAGGGTCAAGGTTAGAGAAGTAGTGATGATGGGTAAGGTTAGGGTTAAGGGTGAAGGGTGAAGGGTAGGCAGTTAGTGATGATGGGTAAGGTTAGGGTTAAGGGTCAAGGGTAGGCATGTAGTGATGATTGGTAAGGTTAGGGTTAAGGGTCAAGGGTAGGCAGGTAGTGATGATGGGTAAGGTTAGGGTTAAGGGTCATGGTTAGACAGGTAGTGGTGATGGGTAAGGTTAGGGTTAAGGGTCAAGGGTAGGCAGGTAGTGATGATTTGTACGGTTAGGGTTAAGGGTCAATGTTAGACAGGTAGTGATGATGGGTAAGGTTAGGGTTAAGGGTCAAGGTTAAACAGGTAGTGATGATGGGTAAGGGTAGGGTTAAAGGTCAGGGTTAGACAGGTAGTGATGATGGGTAAGGGTAGGGTTAAAGGTCAGGGTTAGACAGGTAGAGATGATGGGTAAGGTTAGGGTTAAGGGTCAAGGTTAGACAGGTAGTGATGATGGGTAAGGGTAGGGTTAAAGGTCAGGGTTAGACAGGTAGTGATGATGGGTAAGGGTAGGGTTAAAGGTCAGGGTTAGACAGGTAGAGATGATGGGTAAGGTTAGTGTTAAGGGTCAAGGGTAGAGAGGTAGTGATGATAGGTAAGGGTAGGGTTAAAGGTCAGGGTTAGACAGGTAGTGATGATGGGTAAGGTTAGGGTTAAGGGCTAAGGGATGAAGGTAGTCAATGAGGGGTCCCCACAAGTTTAGAGAAACAAACTTGTGTGTGTGTGTGTAAGTGTGTGTACAGAAACAGATCTAACAGAGATAAAGGTGGATAAAGAGGATTAAGTGAACTAGGCGGCAGCAGATAAGGTGGAGGGCGAGCTACACTCCATCATTTGCTTTTCTGTTAGTAAGGACGTCAGTGGAGCTTTTGCAGTGGGCGAGGAGGTTGCCGAGAGAGGAGCGGGGGGGGGTGGGGTGGGTGAGGTCTTAAAGGTGAGCCAGAAGTGAGCCGTTGGAGTGCCCCGTTCTTCAACCGCAGGGCCACTGAAAGCGGCGGTGTGTGCCTGCCTGCAGCAGAGGGCCGGATGCACAGCAGACAAGGCAGTATTCCGTTTGAAACCGGAATTCAAGAGAACAAGTGTATCCTGATGTGGTGAGGAGACGGGGGAAGGAGGGGTGGGGGGCACAGGGGGGCGCCAAGTGGCAGTCCTCGCTCCATCTCCTGTCATATCTATTTCTGCACAGAAGAGCTGGAGGTGAACGGCCTCAGCGGAGGGCAGGGGGAGGTGGAGGAGGCTGGGGACAGCGTTGTGAAATGTCTGCAGCATCCACACACACACACACACACACACACACACACACATTGACCAGTGGACCAGTGTGAGGAGGCGTCACAGACGACAACTTTGCTCTGCTGTTGTTGTTCTTGACTTGGTGTCCACAGACACATGCATATAGCAGGTGGCAAAGCTTCCCTTGGGTGTGTTGACCCCAGAGACGGTGTAGGAGACGGTGTAGGAGACAGTGTAGGAGACGGTGTAGGAGACAGTGTAGGAGACGGCGTAGGAGACGGCGTAGGAGACGGTGTATGAGATGGTGTAGGAGACGGTGTAGGAAACGGTGTAGGAGACGGTGTAGGAGACGGTGTATGAGATGGTGTAGGAGACAGTGTAGGAGACGGCGTAGGAGACGGTGTAGGAGACAGTATAGGAGACGGTGTAGGAGACAGTGTAGGAGACGGTGTAGGAGACGGTGTAGGAGATGGTGTAGGAGACTGTGTAGGAGACGGTGTAGGAGACAGAAGAGTCGTCTGATCCCACACACACTCCATGGTGTTAGCCAACGTAGTGCTACTGCTAATAAAGTGGAAAATATGAAATATGAAAGATGAAAAGATGAAAAGATGAAGTCCTGGCTGGTTATCTGTTAGCAATGTAGTATTAGCAGCATGTAGATGTAGTTGTGTGTGTGTGTGTGTGTATATATATATATATATATATATATATATATATATATATATATATATATATATATACATATATACAATGTAATATAATAATTGACAGCTGAGCATGAAACAGGCTTGTACTGTCTCATAGAGAATTTACTTGACTAACTGGAGTATATATATATATATATATATACATGGATATAAAACATGTAGTTCCAAGTACATGTTGAAAGAAGTTGCTGTTTTGCGCATGTTTCTTGTGTGCGTCATGTGTGCAGGTGTATTAACTCCCACTGTTGATGTAAACTTCTGCTTTTGAACAGGTCATATTTATATTTTGGAAAACAGCAAAACCCATTTCCCCTTTCGGAGCTCTGCAGACAGGCCCAGAGCCCTAGAGAGAGAGAGTTGCGTCAAGGAGGGGTTGGACCGCGAGAGGGTCACGTGGTTCATGTAGCCTCCGGGGCTCCCATGGTCCGCCATTGCTGTTAGATAATTGGCCCATTGACGTCTACGGAGCTGACGTAACTCTCTCTTTCTAGGGCTCTGGACAATCGGTGCTGCCAAATGGCGCGCCGTTGATGGTGCTGAAGCAGGGCAGGGCATGCTGGGTAACTAGCAGGGCAACTAGCAGGGCAACTAGCAGGGTAACTCTCCACACAGTTCCGCAGGGTAACTAGCAGGGCAACTAGCAGGGTAACTAGCAGGGTAACAAGCAGGGCAACTAGCAGGGTAACTAGCAGGGTAACTAGCAGGGCAACTAGCAGGGTAACAAGCAGGGTAACAAGCAGGGCAACTAGCAGGGTAACAAGCAGGGCAACTAGCAGGGCAACTAGCAGGATAACTAGCAGGGTAACTAGCAGGGTAACTCTCCACACAGTTCCGCAGGGTAACTAGCAGGGTAACTCTCCATACAGTTCTGCAGGGTAACTAGCAGGGTAACTAGCATTGTGTGTGTGTGTGTGTGTGTGTGTAGACGTGGTAGTGTGTGTGTGTGTGTGGTGTGTGTGTGTGTGTGTGTGTGTGTGAGGCGGGCAGGGCGGGTTAGTCCCGGGGAATCAGCTCAGGCAGAGCAGCCAGTGTTGTTTCCTCCAGGAGGGAGAAAGTCAGGGGCTTTATTCCCACCCTGGCCTTCACCGAGGAGCAGAGACATGCTGATCCCATCGACGCACACAAATACACTACCTGATGCACACAGGTGTACACACACACACACACATACACACACACACACACACACACTAAATGACATGTCATGTTAAAGCTCAGCGTGCAGGAGAAAGAGAGTTAAAGGACTCTGGTGTCTTTAATGAACTCTCAGCTTATTGGTTTGAGGACCTCACTGAGGCCAGTTAGGGCACTTCCCATTAGCCACTGTCCATGCCCTATTGCTTCCAGGTCAGGACAATTTCCTCTGCTGAAGCATGGATAGGAAAGTAGAGCCATCCCGCTGACTGATGGACAAAGAGAGGAGACAAAGGCCGGACACGGCAGGAGGCTCAGGGGACCAGGAGACCAGGAGGCTCAGGAGACCAGGAGACCAGGAGGCTCAGGAGACCAGTAGGCTCAGGAGAACAGGAAGCCAAGACACCAGCAGGCTCAGGAGACCAGGAGACCAGGCGGCTCAGGGGACCAGGCGACCAGGAGGCTCAGGGGACCAGGAGACCATGAGGCTCAGGAGACCAGGAGGCTCAGGAGACCAGGGGGCTCAGGAGACCAGGAGACCAGGAGGCTCAGGAGACCAGGAGACCAGGAGACCAGGGGGCTCAGGAGACCAGGGGGCTAGGAGGCTCAGGAGACCAGGAGACCAGGAGGCTCAAGAGACCAGGGGGCTCAGGGGACCAGGAGACCAGGAGACCATGAGGCTCAGGAGACCAGGAGGCTCAGGAGACCAGGGGGCTCTGGAGACCAGGGGGCTCAGGAGACCAGGAGACCAGGAGACCAGGGGGCTCAGGAGACCAGGGGGCTCAGGGGACCAGGAGACCATGAGGCTCAGGAGACCAGGAGGCTCAGGACACCAGGGGGCTCAGGAGACCAGGGGGCTCAGGAGACCAGGAGACCAGGAGGCTCAGGAGACCAGGGGGCTCAGGAGACCAGGAGACCAGGAGGCTCAGGAGACCAGGAGACCAGGAGGCTCAGGAGACCAGGGGGCTCAGGAGACCAGGAGACCAGGAGGCTCAGGAGACCAGGAGGCTCAGGAGACCAGGAGGCTCAGGAGACAAGGAGACCAGGAGGCTCAGGAGACCAGGAGAAAGCACTTTACACAAACCACCGTTCCTCATTGACCTTTTGGCTGTTGTTTGCAGCTGAGTGTTGGCAGGGTGGTGGGACGTAAGACAGAATAAACCTGCAGTGTAAGAACATCAGTCAGTAAAACCTGTTATCTGTGCTGCCAGAACGGGCATCGAACCCGCGTCATCTAGAAGAGGAGATATGACACTGAGACAGATTTGGCGTCCTTAGAGGAAATGCAAGATAAGAAGAAGAATTAGGGGGAAAATGAAAAGGGGCAATCATACCATACACTCTCGTCTCCTCTCTACACACACACCTGCTGCTGGTTTGTCGGTTCATGTCTGGTAGAGCTCACACACTTCTGACCAGTCACTGGTCTAGCTGGAATATCCCATCATGTACCATCCCATCATGTACCAAGTGTAGATGACTGATTACATTCTCTCACTCACTCACACACACACACACACACACACACACACACACACACACACACACACACACACACACACACACACACACACACACACACACACACACACACACACACACACACACACACACAGGAAGGGTTTGGTAAAGACATCATACAGACGGGCTGTCCATGGGGGGACCAGGTCCATGTTGAGTAAAGCGGTTTATGTGGAGTTCTGCAGCTGCCTGGACACGGGCAGCAGAACAGGCCTGACTGACAGGCTGCTGAATGACGACACTCCAGGACTACATACTTGACTATATCACTCATGCTTCACATTACTCCAGGACTACATACTGGATTATGTCAGCCATGCTTCACATTACTCCAGGACTACATTCTGGACTATGTCCATCATGCTTCACATTACCCCAGGACTACATACTGGACTATGTCAGCCATGCTTCACATTACTCCAGGAGTACATACTGGACTATATCAGGCATGCTTCATATTACTCCAGGACTACATACTGGACTATGTCAGCCATGCTTCACATTACTCCAGGAGTACATACTGGACTATATCAGTCATGCTTCACATTACTCCAGGACTATACATACTGGACTATATCAGCCATTCTTCACATTACTCCAGGACTACATACTGGACTATGTCAGTCATGCTTCACATTACTCCAGGACTACATAATGGACTATGTCCATCATGCTTCACATTACTCCAGGACTACATACTGGACTATGTCAGTCATGCTTCACATTAATCCAGGACTACATACTGGACTAAATCAGTCATGCTTCACATTACTCCAGGACTACATACTGGACTATGTCAGTCATGCTTCACATTACCCCAGGACTACATAATGGACTATGTCCATCATGCTTCACATTACTCCAGGACTACATACTGGACTATGTCAGTCATGCTTCACATTACTCCAGGACTACATACTGGACTATGTCAGTCATGCCTCACATTAATCCAGGACTACATACTGGACTATATCAGTCGTGCTTCACATTACTCCAGGAGTACATACTGGACTATATCAGTCATGCTTCACATTACTCCAGGACTACATACTAGACTATATCAGTCATGCTTCACATTACTCCAGGACTACATACTGGACTATGTCAGTCATGCTTCACATTACTCCAGGACTATACAATACTGGACTATATCAGTCATGCTTCACATTACTCCAGGACTATACTGGACTATATCAGTCATGCTTCACATTACTCTAGGAGTACATACTGAACTAAATCAGGCATGCTTCACATTACTCCAGGACTACATACTTGACTATATCAGTCATGCTTCACATTACTCCAGGACTATACATACTGGACTATATCAGTCATGCTTCACATTACTCCAGGACTACATACTGGACTATATCCATCATGCTTCACATTACTCCAGGACTACATACTGGACTATGTCAGTCATGTTTCACATTACTCCAGGACTACATACTGGACTATGTCAGTCATGCTTCACATTACTCCAGAACTATACATACTGGACTATATCAGTCATGCTTCACATTACTCCAGGACTACATACTGGACTATATCAGTCATGCTTCACATTACTCCAGGACTACATACTGGACTATGTCAGTCATGCTTCACATTACTCCAGAACTATACATACTGGACTATATCAGTCATGCTTCACATTACTCCAGGACTACATACTGGACTATATCAGTCATGCTTCACATTACTCCAGGACTACATACTGGACTATGTCAGTCATGCTTCACATTACTCTAGGAGTACATACTGGATTATATCAGTCATGCTTCACATTACTCCAGGACTACATATTGGACTATATCAGTCATGCTTCATATTACTCAAGGACTACATATTGAACTATATCAGTCATGCTTCACATTACTCTAAGAGTACATACTGGACTATATCAGTCATGCTTCACATTACCGCAGGACTATACATTCTGGACTATGTCAGTCATGCTTCACATTACTCCAGGACTACATACTGGACTATGTCAGCCATGCTTCCCATTACTCCAGGACTATACATACTGGACTATATCAGTCATGCTTCACATTACTCCAGGACTACATACTGGACTATATCAGTCATGCTTCACATTACTCCAGGACTACATACTGGACTATGTCAGTCATGCTTCACATTACTCCAGAACTATACATACTGGACTATATCAGTCATGCTTCACATTACTCCAGGACTACATAATGGACTATATCAGTCATGCTTCACATTACTCCAGGACTACATACTGGACTATGTCAGTCATGCTTCACATTACTCTAGGAGTACATACTGGACTATATCAGTCATGCTTCACATTACTCCAGGACTACATACTGGACTATATCAGCCATGCTTCATAATACTCCAGGAGTACCTACTGGACCACACCATTTTAGCATCATCACTTAACTCCAGGGAGAAGAACAGCAGAGACACGGATCAGATCTGTCTGAATTGAATCATCTGGGATTAAAGGATCTTTTTCAGAAGAACCAGAACCGTTTCAGAAAGGTGTGTTATCAATAGGCCTTCAACATCTGCAAAACCAACATCTGTAAAACCAACATCTGTAAAACCATACAGTTTAGTATTGGTTCTTGGGGTGATATCAAGAAATGGGAGCAACACAAACCACTGGAGTGACAATAAAACAAAAAGGCTCGGTACCTTCCTCTTCCCCAGCAGCAGCAGTCTGAGGAGGATGAAGAGTGTCTTAGTTTGGTGTCCTTGTACAACTTAACTCAGTTACGTCTAAGAAAGGTATTTGGATGAAGGATGAGCTCTTATTTTCAAATTCCGTTTGCCACTAGGAATGATAAATAAGAATATAAAGTGGTAACATTTTGGATTAAAAAACAAACAAAACAACAACAACAACACCTTGTCAATAAGGGCAGGGATGGTCATGTGTAGATACATTCCTAGGCCGGACCTCTTCTCTCATCTTGAGCTATGAAGACAGACAGTCAGTTATAAGGCTGATAATAGTCCAGGCTGTGATTTGTCTGCATCGTTTATGAAGACTCTGGTAGCGGATAAGGGCATATGAATGAAGAAAACAGTGAGGAAAAAAGTGGGGCACGATATAGTATATAGACTATGTTTCTTTCTTCTTTTTTTTCCAACAAAAAAGCACGCATCTCTGTTTTCCTCTCGCACAAGAAGATGCCTTGCTCCAGTCAAACCAAACAGCCATTCAAGCGCATGTCCAGCATCAGCAGGGCTGCTCTGCCCACCGCGCATGCTGGCGTAGAAGCGGGCTGGGCAGGCTGCCACCTCCGTCCGCTAGATGTCGCTGTCTGCTACGTTATTCCCACGCAGGCCGGCAAAGGGCGTCACAGAAACCGAGGACTCGGGCCCACGACCAGAGAACAAATGTTTTGAATGCCACCTTTGAACTGGTGGAATGTTTTGGACCCGATTTTGCAAAATAAATGAAATTGAGAGACTGAGATTGTTCGGGGAACATTATTTCGGGGGAAACGGCGCGCACGCTTTGGAGCACAATAGGCCCGTGGTCCACGTGAAATTAATGCCAACCAAGGTCACAACACCGACAGGGCTGGGGAGCGGGGAGCAGGGGGGCCCGGTCCTGGATGTAGCACTTTGTGTTTGACCTTTTCTGCAAGGAGAACTAATCCCTGAACATAATGGACTCCAGTGAACATAATGGACTCCAGTGAAGATATGGAAAAGCACGGCGCTTTTTATCGCCGTTACCCTGGAGACCATCAGC
>NC_079212.1:88503985-88513985 GCF_029633865.1 Lampris incognitus | reverse complement strand
TGCGAGCAGCTTTGGGGGTGCTGGTATGGGCTGTGGTCTGACACACACTTCGGAATCAGAATTCCAACATTATTAAAAAAATAAACCTTCACCACCTAAAGTCAGACCATCGTCACCATATAAGTATTTATAGTGACAGGAGGCCACCATCACTGCTGCTGATGTTTTAATGGCTTCAATAGGTTGTTGTAAATCTAGAATAAATCATAATCCATAACACACGGACACGTGGGCCTTCGTTGATTTCAAATGTCTGAACGAAACCAGACATCTAGCTTCTATACACGCAGCAGGACGTGTCACGTTATATAGTCAGTACCATTGGCGGCTGCTGCTACAAATTTTTTTTGGGGGGGGGGGCGCAATGTACCTTGGCGCAGCACACCTGACAGCTGCTTTAACGTCCACACAGTCACAGAGTTACTAAAAAGGACGATGTGGCCTAGAGATGTTATCAGGGTTGGTAGACGGTGGATGATTGACAGTCGAGACGAGGCGCGGCGGTGGGTGTGAACATGATTGACAGCCACGAGAATTGTCCAATCGCATTAGATGAAAAACCATTAAAACAATACCAACTCGCTGCCAATAAAAGCGGGCGTGTCTGGGGCGGCACAGAACCGCGCCCCCTGGGAAACCTGAAGGAACCAGTCAGACAGCAGCCTCAGGTCACCTGCTCGCCACAACTTCGAGGGCTTACATAAGGTATCGCTTGGCCGGCACCCCTCACCCAGGAAGTATATGTATTCAGACAGGTAGTATATGTATTCAGACAGGAAGTAGTACGTATTCAGACAGGAAGTATATGTATTCAGACAGGAAGTATACGTATTCAGACAGGGAGTATATGTATTCAGACATGAAGTGTATATATTCAGACAGGAAGTATATGTGTTCGACAGGAAGTATATGTATTCAGACAGGAAGTATATGTGTTCAGACAGGAAGTATATGTATTCAGACAGAAACCAACCAAACACCATTTGAACCAGTATTTAATGCTTTTGACAGACTGACAACCCTTTCATTTCATCATCATTATATTATTATACAACTACATTATATTCAACATGTTTAAGTAGATTTTCATCTCTGGAAGTTTGAGGGGGGCGGCGCCCCAGCACCCTGTCCTGGCCAGCCGCCACTGTGACAGCAGACACACACGCCTCGCTGGGAGCACCACACGTTTCACACACAGCAGGCGTCGTTTCAGAGTTGAGACCGCTTAACCCAGTCACCTCGGTTTGATTTGTGCAGCCCGGCATCACGCATGACAACCTCGCTTCGCAGTGCCGCGGACTGCAACAGGACCGAACCGCCGGTTTACTTTCCCCCTCGTAAATGAAACGCAACCCGGATGTTGCGGTGTTCTCACACGTCCTCTGCTGTCTGGCAGCGAGACTCCGACCCTCCGCGTGTCCGCCACTTCATCCCGTCCACCCTGGTTCTGCTCCTCCTCGGAGTCGCGGTGTGGATCAGACGTGGATGAATATGCTGATCAGGTATCAGGTATCGATCTCCCCCACTCGGCCTCCCCCAACGGGACTCTCTTAGAACAGCAAACACCCGGCAGTGCCCGCGGCCGGGGGTGTTGGAGAAAGCTGCTTCATTTCCTCATCATATGTTCTCCTCAGCAAAATGCGGTGACGTCAGGGAGCGGCGTCAAGCAGGCGGCGGGGTGAGCCGGCGAGGGGGAACTACATGTTCCCTCTCCTTTTAAAGAGAGAGAGGGGGGGAGACAGGAGGGGGGGGGCAGGGGGTGGGCAGAGGAGAGAGACAGAGAGGAGCGAGAGAGGAGAGAGGACACGGGAGAGGAGAGAGACAGGGGGAGAGAGACAGAGGAGAGAGAGAGAGAGAGAGAGACAGGAGAGAGAGAGACAGAGAGAGAGAGACAGGAGAGAGAGACAGGAGAGAGAGAGACAGAGAGAGAGACAGGAGAGAGAGACAGGAGAGAGAGAGACTGAGAGAGAGAGACAGAGAGAGAGAGACAGAGAGAGAGAGAGACAGGAGAGAGACAGGAGAGAGAGAGAGACAGAGAGAGAGACAGGAGAGAAGAGAGAGAGACAGAGAGAGAGAGACAGGAGAGAGAGAGAGAGACAGAGAGAGAGACAGGAGAGGGAGAGAGAGACAGAGACAGAGACAGGAGAGAGAGACAGAGACAGAGAGAGAGACAGGAGAGAGACAGGAGAGAGAGAGAGACAGAGAGAGAGAGAGAGAGAGAGAGAGAGAGAGAGAGAGGAGAGAGAGAGAGAGAGAGAGAGAGAGAGAGAGAGAGAGACAGAGGAGAGAGAGAGAGAGAGAGAGAAGAGAGAGAGAGAGAGAGAGAGAGAGAGAGAGAGAGAGAGAGAGAGAGAGAGACAGAGAGAGAGAGAGAGAGAGAGAGAGAGAGAGAGAGACAGATGATGGAGGTGACGGTAGTGTGTGGTGTGACAGTTGATTGCATTGTGATGTCCACCGTCATGAAGGACGCGTGCAGCTTTGTGCGACTCGTAAGATGGATCGATGGTTATACGTCACGTCCCACCGTGTCACGTGACGTGCTTGTGCAGGACTACTGGTATTTGTGCATCTAAACGTCCGGTCAGACATTCTGTCAGACAGGTGATGTGTGTGCTCACACCAAACACCGTGGACGTTACACGCCTCGCACTTCCGCAGACGGTCGCCACTTAACCGTCACCCCGGGGGGGGGGGGACTCTATTGCTGCTTTATTCTACTCTATTCTGAAACAGCACCATGCATATATTAACACGCGGGCTGTTTGGGTAACAGTTATGCACAGCAAATGATTTATCGTCCCATAAATCAGACAGAAAGTCATCATCCCATTATTACACCCTTCCATTCAAATGTCCATCTGTGTGTGTGTGTGTGTGTGTGTGTGTGTGTGTGTGTGTGTGTGTGTGTGTGTGTGTGTGTGTGTGTGTGTGTGTGTGTGTGTGTGTTCAACGTAAATATTTCCGAAGCGCGACCTGACCTGTGCAGCTCGGTGCACATGGAACTACACTTGGGTTTGACTGAATATTTAAATTCTAAGGAACTCGGGTCCATAAAAATTCCCTAAAATTCCTTCCCTCGAGTCAGAACAAGTAACCACATTTATTCCACTCCTCGCCCCGCTGCTTCGTGGATGACACGTTTCTTCTTCTCTGGGTTTCGGCGGAACAAGAGGCTTCTTGCGCACAGGCCTGTCTGAGGCGTCCGTGTGTAAGGCTGCAGGCCCTGGCAGTCGGGGGGGTGGGGTGGGGGGAGTGGTCTTTAGGGAGGTAGGTAGTCCAGCTGAAGGACCACGTAGTCCATGTAGCCTCAGTTAGAGCACGAAGTGTGCCGTTTCTAGATGAAGAGAGGAGGGGAAGGGGTCTTGGTGGGCCTGCTGGACTTGCGTCCACCACCGTGAGTGCTGCAGCTGCGCGTCCGCGTCCAGCCAGCACCTATACACCTTAAGGGAGAATAAGGGTCACTACTGCACGGCTTAACGCCTACTACTAGTGTGCTGCTGGGCGCCGAGGGATGCTGCCGGCCTCCGGGCTGCGCGGGGAGGATGCGGGGGAGGGATCGGCGGAGTCCCCCCCCCCCTCCCTCCCTCCCTCCCGGTCCGCCATTGGCTCTGGCGAGAGTCACAGCTCCGCTTAAGACCGCCCTACGGAGCATGACGAGCCAGCAGTCACACGTACGGTGCAGGGCTACGTGTTGCTCGAGTCCCCGAAGACGGACGGAGTTTTAGGACGGAGTGTGTTGCGCACCCGCGCCGCCCAGCCGCAGCGTTCGAACCCGCTTCTCTGAATGACAGGACGCCTCGTTCCCAGCAACGGAACCCGACTGGATGCCGCGCGCGGACAGCCTATAACGCATCGAGGTACAGTATATAGGTATACATGTATGTATACATACACATGTATATATACATGTATATATACATATACACACACACACACACACACACACACACACACACACACACATATATATATATAGCGGTTTTTTTTCGGAAACCGTCAATGGTGTTGTTAAAAATGCTCAACAAATGAGGAGCGGAATATTATATATATATATATATATATATATATATATATATATATATACACACAAACACACACACACACACAAATACATATAGATACATATAGATACATAGATAGATACATAGATAGATACATATAGATACATATAGCGAACTTGGCAGCTGATTTAGTGCGTGACCAACGAAACAGGCTTGTACTGCTATGGACCAAAGTTTTTTTTTTACATCTATCTTTATATGTATATGTATATGTATATGTATATAAATACACACATATATATATATATATATTTATATACATACATATACATATACACACATATATATTATACTATGTATAATACATAATATTATATATAATATATCATATATATCATATAATATACATATATATATTGTGTTTCACAGTCCTGACATGCAGCACATGTGTAAAAGCTGCATGGTTGCGTCCTGACGCCGTGTAGCCAGTCAGAATACAGAGCGCGCGGGTGATGTGTGGTGTGTTCATGCTGTGTGTGTGTGTGTGTTTCTGTGCGTCACCTCGTCCCTACACAGCTAACGGCGAGCTGCCCCGCCAGATATAGGGAGCACCACCTGCATGCGTCCGGCTGCTTCAGCCCTGCGTGTGTCTGCCGGTCCAGCCCTGCGTGTGTCTACTGGTCCAACCCTGCGTGTGTCTGCTGCCGGTCAAGCCCTGCGTGTGTCTGCTGCCGGTCCAGCCCTGCGTGTGTCTGCTGCCGGTCCAGCCCTGCGTGTGTCTGCCGGTCCAGCCCTGCGTGTGTCTGCTGCTGGTTGCAGGGTTCCAGTGCTCAGCGCGGCTGCACGTGTGGTCCAGAGGGACGGGCACGCCGAGGCCTCCGCGCGCCGCACCGACGCTCCGCTGAGTCGGGGCAGCAGCGCGGGACTTCCTGTCTGATTCCCAAGGACCTCGTAAAAGACAGAAAGAGAAAAGAGGACAAACCGGGGTTAGAGACGACCACGAGCAACCGGCTGTCCCCGTGGTCCCGCGGCGAGTCTGCCGGGACGCAGAGACACGAGATGGACGTAGCGGCGGACCAGACGCGGTGGATGCACCACCACCACCACCACCACGCCGTGCTGAACGGGCAACACCCGGACGCGCACCACCCGGGCCTGACGCACAACTACATGGAGCCCGCCGCCCAGCTGCTGCCCCCGGACGAGGTCGACGTCTTCTTCAACCACCTGGACTCCCAGGGAAACCCGTACTACCACAACCCGGCCCACGCCCGGGCCAGGGTCTCCTACAACCCGGCGCACGGTAAGATCAGCACGCGCGCACACAGCTGTCTGAAACGGGTCCTGCAGAGGCTTTAAACACCCACCTCATCCGGTCTGGACGGGTCCCGTCCGCTCTCGGTGCTCGTCTTTAGACTCGCCCAATATTATCTGATTTGTACGCAAGAGAAACCCAGACTTGCCATATTAATAATAACAATAAAACACCACTGTTATAATAAAACGTAATAATAACACGTAATAATAACACATAATGATAACACATAATAATAACAACACATAATACATAATAATAATAACAATAATAATAACAATAACAATAATAATAATAATGATAATAATAATAATACTAATAATTATAATAATAATAATAATAATAATAATGATAATAATAATAGAACCCCACTAACCCCACTCTCCATCCTCCGCAGGCCGGAATAACTCATTTAATTAAGTCGCAGCTCGTGCGTAAACAGTAACCCAACAGTGGCCCATGTTACAAGCAGAATTTGTTGTACAGTTACGCAGGATGTATCCGGGCTCAACGCGAGTTCGGTTTAATTACCCCCCCCCGGTTCTGACTCTGCAGGGCACATTTTTGAAGCACCAACATTTTTATTTAGTATTTACCCCCCTTCTCCCCCCTCCCCCCCGTTGGGCCACATGAATTGCAAGTTGTCTGTTAAAATACACCTGGTGCTAAACGGGCTGCATGGTTCTGGGTGGTTCGACAGCTCGGCTGACCGGGAGCCAGGTGTGCCGGCCTCATCTCATCCACAGCCCCGGGATCTCGTGGCTGGACGGCGGCAAGGCGGCTCTCTCGGCGCACCACCACAACGCCTGGGCCGTGAGCCACTTCAGCAAGCCCGGCCTGCACCCCGCCGGATCCGGCTCCCCCTCCACCCTGCCGGGCGTCTACCAGTGCGGCGGCAACTCCAACGCCGCCTGCGCCTCCTCGCTGACGCCCACCTCCCTCTCCAGCCCCCACCTCTACACCTTCCCCCCTACCCCGCCCAAGGATGTCTCGCCGGACCCGGGGGCCGCGTCCCCCTCGTCCTCCGCCGCCAGGATGGACGAGAAGGACTCTATCAAATACCAGCTGTCGCTGTCGGAGGGGATGAAGATGGAGGGCTCGAGCCCTCTGCGGAGCAGCTTGGTCTCCATGAGCGCTCAGACCCCCTCCACCCACCACCCGATACCCACCTACCCCGCCTACCCCCTGCCGGCGGCGCACGACTACGGCGGCGGCCTCTTCCACCCGGGCAGCCTGCTGGGAGGGTCCCCGTCCGGCTTCGCCCCCAAGAACAAGAGCAAGACCCGGTCCTGCTCCGGTGAGAACACACACACACGCACGCACACGCAAGCGCACGCACGCACGCAAGCGCGCACACGCACGCACACGCACGGGCCGAGTGTATCGCTATATTAGCATGTGAAAGTGGGCACGATAAGAAGGCCACGCGGCGATGTCAGTGTGGAACATGATTTGAAGACTTCAGTAATTAATAATAATAAATTATTCCAAATCAATTAATGGATGAAAGGTTCGGGAGACCCAGCGCAGAAGTTCCACGCAGAACAGACGACAGTGACGTTGGTACGTTTTTCAGTCGGTTTTGTAAAAACGGAGGCAAAAGCCCCAAAAATAAAAACAAAACAAAAACAAAAAAAAAATAGAAACAAACACAAAATAAAACGTGTCACGCGCGCTCCTGTGCTGGATCGCGGTGGCCCCCGGTAGCGCGAGGGATGACGCGTTAACGGGGACAGGCACGACACCGAGGCCCGCTGTCCAAAACTGCGCTGCTGATGCAGCCTCTGCACGTGAACCCTCTCTCTCTCTCTCTCTCTCTCTCTCTCTCTCTCTCTCTCTCTCTCTCTCTCTCTCTCTCTCTCTCCGACACGCGCACGCGCAGACACACGCGCGCGCGGAGAATGCGAGAGAGCGAGAGCTAAAGTTATTAAATCGTATTAAAGCAACACGGTTGCAAGGTCGCCGGTTCGATTCCAGGCCGCGAGCTATGTCTCCATTGCGTTCTGTCTCTCTCCCCCTCCCAAACAAACGGCAGAAGGTAAGGAAGGATTATAGAGACGATACAGAACTGTGATAGAGTGGTGCAGGGAGGAAAACCTGCAGAAGAAGGTCAAATACCGAGGTGATTTACTGCAGCTGCAACATTCATTCATGTTGTTAAGTATCAGGTATGTTGCATGTATGTGAAGTGTATGTTAGTTGGGTATTAGTATCAGGTATGTTGTATGTATGTTAGCTGGGTATTAGTATCAGGTATGTTGTATGCATGTGAAGTGTATGTTAGCTGGGTATTAGTATCAGGTATGTTGTATGTATGTGAAGTGTATGTTAGCTGGGTATTAGTATCAGGTATGTTGTATGTATGTGAAGTGTATGTTAGCTGGGTATTAGTATCAGGTGTTGTATGTATGTAAAGTGTATGTTAGCTGGGTATTAGTATCAGGTATGTTGTATGTATGTTAGCTGGGTATTAGTATCAGGTATGTTGTATGTATGTGAAGTGTATGTTATCTGGGTATTAGTATCAGGTATGTTGTATGTATGTGAAGTGCATGTTAGCTGGGTATTAGTATCAGGTATGTTGTATGTGTGTGAAGTGCATGTTAGCTGGGTATTAGTATCAGGTATGTTGTATGTATGTAAAGTGTATGTTAGCTGGGTATTAGTATCAGGTATGTTGTATGTGTGTGAAGTGTATGTTAGCTGGGTATTAGTATCAGGTATGTTGTATGTATGTAAAGTGTATGTTAGCTGGGTATTAGTATCAGGTATGTTGTATGTGTGTGAAGTGTATGTTAGCTGGGTATTAGTATCAGGTGTTGTATGTATGTAAAGTGTATGTTAGCCGGGTATTAGTATCAGGTATGTTGTATGTATGTTAGCTGGGTATTAGTATCAGGTATGTTGTGTGTATGTGAAGTGTATGTTAGCTGGGTATTAGTATCAGGTATGCCTTATGTATGTGAAGTGCATGTTAGCTGGGTATTAGTATCAGATATGTTGTATGTGTGAAGTGCATGTTAGCTGGGTATTAGTATCAGGTATGTTGTATGTATGTGAAGTGTATGTTAGCTGGGTATTAGTATCAGGTATGTTGTATGTATGTGAAGTGTATGTTAGCTGGTATTAGTATCAGGTATGTTGTATATGTGTGAAGTGTATGTTAGCTGGGTATTAGTATCAGGTATGTTGTATGTATGTGAAGTGTATGTTAGCTGGGTATTAGCATCAGGTATGTTGTATGTATGTGAAGTGTATGTTAGCTGGGTAGTATCAGGTATGTTGTATGTATGTGAAGTGTATGTTAGCTGGGTATTAGTATCAGGTATGTTGTATGTATGTGAAGTGTATGTTAGCTGGGCTGTATCAGGTATGTTGTATGTATGTGAAGTGTATGTTAGCTGGGTAGTATCAGGTATGTTGTATGTATGTGAAGTGTATGTTAGCTGGGTATCAGTATCAGGTATGTTGTATGTATGTAAAGTGCATGTTAGCTGGGTATTAGTATCAGGTATGTTGTATGTATGTGAAGTGTATGTTAGCTGGGGATTAGTATCAGGTATGCTGTATGTATGTGAAGTGTATGTTAGCTGGATATTAGTATCAGGTATGTTGTATGTATGTGAAGTGTATGTTAGCTGGGTATTAGTATCAGGTATGTTGTATGTATGTGAAGTGTATGTTAGCTGGGTATTAGTATCAGGTATGTTGTATGTATGTGAAGTGTATGTTAGCTGGGTAGTATCAGGTATGTTGTATGTATGTGAAGTGTATGTTAGCTGGGTATTAGTATCAGGTATGTTGTATGTATGTGAAGTGTATGTTAGCTGGGTAGTATCAGGTATGTTGTATGTATGTGAAGTGTATGTTAGCTGGGTATTAGTATCAGGTATGTTGTATGTATGTGAAGTGTATGTTAGCTGGGTATTAGTATCAGGTATGTTGTATGTATGTGAAGTGTATGTTAGCTGGGTATTAGTATCAGGTATGTTGTATGTATGTGAAGTGTATGTTAGCTGGGTAGTATCAGGTATTTTGTATGTATGTGAAGTGTATGTTAGCTGGGTATTAGTATCAGGTATGCCTTATGTATGTGAAGTGTATGTTAGCTGGGTATTAGTATCAGGTATGTTGTATGTATGTGAAGTGTATGTTAGCTGGGTAGTATCAGGTATGCTGTATGTATGTGAAGTGTATGTTAGCTGGGTATTAGTATCAGGTATGTTGTATGTATGTGAAGTGTATGTTAGCTGGGTATTAGTATCAGGTATGTTGTATGTATGTGAAGTGTATGTTAGCTGGGTATTAGTATCAGGTATGTTGTATGTATGTGACGTGTATGTTAGCTGGGTATTAGTATCAGGTATGTTGTATGTATGTGAAGTGTATGTTAGCTGGGTATTAGTATCAGGTATGTTGTATGTATGTGAAGTGTATGTTATCTGGGTATTAGTATCCGGTATGTTGTATGTATGTCAAGTGTATGTTAGCTGGGTAGTATCAGGTATGTTGTATGTGTGTGAAGTGTATGTTAGCTGGGTATTAGCATAGTGTAGCGCACGCCAGAAAAGAAATGACAACACATGGAAAGGGTTATCAAATTGCACTACAGCGACAGGGTCGCAACGTCGCCGGTTCGAGTCCAGCCGGCGAGCTAGGTTTTCCGTCCGTTCTCCCCCTTATG
>NC_079212.1:88448985-88498985 GCF_029633865.1 Lampris incognitus | reverse complement strand
AGTGCACGGCTCCCGGTCTAAGTGGCGTCTAAAGCACTTCTCACCGCGTCTTGGCTGCAAGATAATCAGTTTGGCTGAGCGTTTCCACTCCCTTCAACGGCTCATTTTTCTTGCTGGCGTGGCCAAGTTCAGAACATGTGATATCCAATGTGAAGAATCCATTCGCCATGTCATGGGACCATCCAGTCCCATAACCTTTATTCCAATTACCAGCTGAATGTCACCCAAAGACTCATAAATTAACCGTTTAGTTAACATCAAATTAACCAAGGTAACGGCTTTTACGAGTTTTTCATGTCATCTTATGGTGAAGGATTAGTGCAGTGACAGAGCTTCGTGTGCGTGTGAGCGGTGTGGTGCATGGTGCCATGCGTGCGCAATAACGCACGGTGGGTGTTGTCTCCGCAGTCCGCAGCCCGGCGAGCAGGCACCTGCTGTGCCAACTGCCAGACCACCACCACCACGCTGTGGCGGCGCAACTCTAACGGGGACCCCGTATGCAACGCCTGCGGCCTGTACTACAAACTGCACAACGTAAGTGGTTTTGACTCCCGGTGTTAGTCTAGCCGAGCCGGCGGGGTTAAGTAGACTGGAAGTTCTGCACAGGCGGGACTCGCTGGTTGCTTGAGGCAGAACGCGGAGAAAGGGGGGTGATGGGATGCATGTGCCTCTCTTTCACACACCGCTGGGCTCGCTGCTTTGTGTTTTTTGTTTTGTGTTTTTTGTTTCCCTGTCGTCGTGTTGAAGTGTTTCTACGGGACAGGGCCTCATCCCTGCGAGCATCACACGAGCGGCACTGCAGCGCCTCCAACAGCTGCAGGATTTTATGCCCCAACATAGTTTTATGAGTGCAAGGAATAGATGCCTTCCCCCCCCCAAAAAAAGATTTATTGCAGTTTTCAAGAAACAGGTTTCAACATATGCTGACATGCATATGACTCCGTTGCTTACCAACGCAGGGATCGCCGGTTCGAATCCCCGTGTTACCCCTGGCTTGGTCGGGCGTCCCTACAGACATAATTGGTGTGTAGGGACCAGTCTGTGGGTGGGAAGCCGGATGTGGGTATGTGTCCTGGTCGCTGCACTAGCGCCTCCTCTGGTGGGTCGAGGCGCCTGTTCGGGGGTGGGGGGTAGCGTGATCCTCCCACGCGCTACGTCCCCCTGGTGAAACTCCTCACTGTCAGGTGAAAAGAAGCGGCTGGCGACTCCACATGTATCGGAGGAGACGTGTGGTAGTCTGCAGCCCTACCCGGATCGGCAGAGGGGGTGGAGCAGCGACCGGGACGGCTCGGAAGAGTGGGGTAATTGGCCAAGTACAATTGGGGAGAAAAAAGGGGGAACCCCCCCACAAAAAAAGAAGACATTTTTGCTTGTAATGCATGCGTGATAAAGAAGCAATTGAAATAGAAATAAAATCAGAGGGTCTCATCCAGCTCGCTCACCCTCTCACGTCTCCCTTCCAGGTGAATCGACCTCTTACCATGAAGAAAGAGGGAATACAGACGCGCAATCGTAAAATGTCCAACAAGTCCAAAAAGATCAAGCGGGGCTGCGAGAGCTACGAGGACTTCTCCAAGTGCATGCAGGACAAGGGCTCCCCCTTCAGCGCCGCCTCTTTGGCCGGACACATGTCCATGGGCCACCTGCCCCCCTTCAGCCACGCCGGACACATGCTCCCCACCCCCACCCCGATACACCCCTCCTTCGGGCACCCGCACCACTCCAACATGGTCACGGCCATGGGCTGAGAGACGGAGGGGGCGGGGTCAGCACAGTGAACGCAATGTTTATGGAAATTAAGACGGTTACCAAATCTACGTGGGGGGGGGGGGGGTCTGTCACTCACCACGCCGGAGGACAAATGTGTACGATGTTGAAGACGTTGTTTACCTTGAATGTCTCGCTGTATTTGGAAGATGCCATGGGAGCGCTGAAAAGCAAGGAACCAGGCAAGGAGGCCCATTTCACACCTCGCGGTTTGGCTGCCAGTTTGTTTGGAGAAGATCGGAGAGCTATATTCTGCTTTCTTTCCCCGGCCATAAACATTGCAACAGAAAAGAAAAATGTAATTCCACCTCGTACCCCCCCTCCTCCAGCAGTGGTATGTGCCCAGTAGATGTGTGGAACTGTGAATATTGTACATGTGAGAGATTAAAAAGGGGGGGGGGGACCAGCCTTGGACAGAGACGGAGAACCCTCTTTACGCTATTCAATGAAAAAATATGCTGGATTTTTGCTTATGGACTATTTTAAAGGAAAGAAAACAAAAAGTTTATAAATCTTAAGTTGAGACCGTTTATTATAATTATTGTTATTATGTTTGTAATTGTTCAAATAATTTATTTTCACAGTTTTTTCTTTTATTATATCACGATATGGATATGGTTATCCCAGTTATGACTATATTTTTAGCTTTGTGAGCTGTTCAACATTTATACTCATAAAAACAAATAAAGAGATAAGTTCATTACGCCATTTGCTCCCTCTGCTCAATATGTTGCTGCATATGAAGCCTCTGTAATGACGACAGACATTAATAATCCTTGCTTTTACGCCACACTGAGAGACGCCATGCTGAATGTAGGGAAGAAACCAGGCACACCCCACACACAGACCTCTCTGACTTTACATCAAGTAAAGCAGGCGGTTCACGTCATACTATTCCAAGCTGCAATACTGACCACCTCCATTTTCTTTGTTTGCCAGTGAGTGTTGAGCGAACAAGCGAGCATCTAGCGAGGATCTAGTTCTGTACAAGTGAAATGTAGAATACATGCTAAGCCCTTTAAAGAAGACACCACCTTAGCCTTTGAGCCCGATCACAATCCCCAGTGGCCAGAGGGACTGGACCTTTGTGCCACACTGGTTATGGTTAGGAAAGGGGCACATCCAAAAATCATTCTTAGTGTAAAAAACCTCACTGACCATGACATCATGTCGACAGGCAGAGTAGTTGTCGGTACAGCACAGTCAGTGACATCCGTGTACCCACTGAGTGGAGTTAAGGAAGCACACTCACCTGTTGATGTAAATAACATTCAGGCCTAACACACCAAAGTCCAGGAAACTAGTTCCTGGTCTCTGTGAGTGAGTTGTTTCTTGGTGCCACCATGACTGTATAGGTGTGGTTGTTCTGCAGGGCCGGCGTGGAGGAGATGCAGGCGGCCTGGCATGTGGTCTCTGTGCAGCCACGCCAGGGTCATCGCAGGTTTCGGTGCCAACCGACATAAGGACCGCGATAACGGCTGAGCATTGCTAGTGTGCCATGATAGTGATGTTAAGCGGGATGTTTTTGCATATTGGCAAACAACGCTTCTTCGTCTGTGACCCGGGGCAGCAGGAAGACATCTGTACCACTTTGCGGCCCGAGGTTTTTTATCAGTCTCCCTGTTTCCTGCTGCCCCGGGTCATTAAACCTTTCATAAACGTCTCTACTGTCCTACTTTACTACTTGTCCAACAAACAATTCAAAGCTGACAATCCAGTTGCCATTGCGTAATGATGATAATCAATAAAACGAATACACCTAACAGTTGTGGCTCTGAGATTTTCTTTTCCCTCAGAAGACTTCATCCAAACGGGGCAACACGGTGGCGCAGTAGTTAGTGCGGTCACCTCACAGCAAGAAGGACCTGGGTTCGAGCCCCGTGGCAGTCCAACCTTGGGGGCCGTCCCGGGTCGTCCTCTGTGTGGAGTTTGCATGTTCTCCCCGTGTCTGTGTGGGTTTCCCCTGGGTGCTCCGGTTTCCATCCAAAGACATGTAGGTCAGGTGACTCCGTCGTACTAAATTGTCCCTAGGTGTGAATGTGTGTCGGCCCTGTGATGGCCTGGCGGCTCGTCCAGGGTGTCTCCCCGCCTGCCGCCCAATGACTGCTGAGATAGGGTCCAGCATCCCGCGGCCCTGAGCGCAGGATAAGCGGTTTGGGTAATGGATGAATGGATGGGTGGACTTCATCCAAACACTACTGACAGAAGAAGCCATAGCAAAGACTTGAACGATGCAACACGATGAAAAGGTCTCGTCCCTTTAAAGCAACACAGATGCTGGGTTTTCATGTAATCTAGGAAGAAGGTGAAGGATCAGACTGAAGTCTTAAAAGGCTTCATTAGGTCATAATACATATTAAATGCCACTGAGTGATGATCAGAAAATATCACTTTAAAAAGACCCATCTCTAAGAAGAAGGAGGTGCCAGACTTTGCAGCATACGCAGCTCTTGGCCGGACTGTAATAAACAGCCTGACAAGAGATCTTCTGCCTGCTAACACTGCAGTATTGATGAATCTGAGTTGACCCAAGCTTACGTGTGTCATAAACAAGTAGCCATAGCAGGCTCTGCAGATTAGTGCTGGTGAGAAGAACTTCAGGAGTTTGGCCATATGGTGCATTAATTCTCCGTTACTCAAGCGGCATCTGTTCATTAGGTAACACTCTTATGGAATAGGCCCAACTGCTGAAGGTCAACACCATGGGAGGGATTCTAGCAACCATGCCAAATTGTTGAGAACCAAATTCCTCCTACAGCACTTTTACCCCAGATATCCCCTTCATGGACAATGGAGGGGGGGGGGAGACTAAGTAGCTCACCTTCTACTCCATCTGTGACAAAGACACTGTTGTCACGATGACACTCGTTTGCCAGTTTCTCCAACAATCTACGGTTGCAGTGAATGACCAGGATACTGCGCATTTGTATTAGTGAAGTTCTCCAGACGTCCACGGGTCCCAGCAGGTGACCTCCCCCGGGGCCTGTATATAGCGGTGGGCTCTCAGATGGCACGCAGCGGTGGGTCATCCCGAGTGCATCTTCCTCCCTCCTCCTCCAGCTCTCTTCACCTTTCACCTTGGAAGCACTTACGCTGTCACGCTCTCAGGCCCCCCCACCGTGCAGACTGACATCTTTACGGAGCCTTTTAAAGATAATATGACGCAGCAAAAGAGGGAAACTTTCCTCTGTGGAAAAAAGAGGAGAGGAAAACCACAGCCCTTACAGGGACAGACTCGGTGTCAGCCGCTGAGGTTGAACCCATGTGAGGACGGGTAGGCATGGAGTAAGGGTTATTATGGGGATGCTTGGATATCCTAAATCAGACCAAAAGTCAGGTTTACAGCTCCGCCCCCATCCCCCCTTTGCTACATACCTTCTCCATTGACCGTTTGTTTTTCCACCAAACTCGATTAAGGGAATCAAACGCGAGGCCCGATAGCGGTTCAGAGCAGCGAGGCTGGAAGGAGATGGCGATAAAGCAGATGAAAGCAGCAAAACCAGTGGGTTATTGTTCAGCTCACATGATAACGCAGGTATTTATTTAACACACAGAAATGAAGACATTACAACTTACAACCTCAAATAACATCACGGTCTTTGGAAAAATCCCACAAACTAACAAAACAGACAAAAACAAGATGCGGGGATAAAGATATATGTCAAAGCTGAAATCTGGGACTTTTCTCCCTTAATGAATTGTCTTTTTATCCATCTGGAGGATGGAGTTAGGTTACACGATACTAGAACAATATCTTATTCCCCCCCCAAATTATATCTGGCCAATCACCCCGCTCTCCGAGTCGCCCTGGTCGCTGCTCCATCCGCTCTGCCGATCCGGGGAGGGCTGCAGACTACCACGTGCCTCCTCCGATACATGTGGAGTCACCAGCCGCTTCTTTTCACCTGACAGTGAGGAGTCTAACCAGGGGGGGGGGGCGTAGCGCGTGGGAGGATCACGCTATCCCCCTCCCCGACCGA
Source organism: Lampris incognitus (assembly GCF_029633865.1). Taxonomy (NCBI): domain Eukaryota; kingdom Metazoa; phylum Chordata; class Actinopteri; order Lampriformes; family Lampridae; genus Lampris; species Lampris incognitus. The sequence goes on along the minus strand of NC_079212.1, from coordinate 88,493,238 downwards.
CCAGAGGAGGCGACATACCCACATCCGGCTTCCCACCCGCAGACACGGCCAATTGTGTCTGTAGGGGCGCCCGACCAAGCCGGAGGTAGCGCGGGGATTCGAACCGGCGATCCCCGTGTGGGTAGGCAACGGAATAGACCGCTACGCCACCCCGGACGCCGATACTAGAACAACATCTTACCCACGACCTGAGACTCTCTCCAGTCTTCACGTAATGCGGCGGAAGTGTCTTGGTGGGTGGTTTTTCCACTGAGACACGATGCCGATGTGCAGATCCTTCTCGATGTTACCATGGAGCAGTGTCACAATAGGTTTTTCATGACGTTTGTAATACATCAGACCGCCTGTGTCAGCTTTGGTCCCAGGTCTTCATCACGTGGGTTTCATCTTTACAGAGAAACAATGAACTGGCATCTTGCAGCCCCCCCCCCCCATTGAAACACTGAAACATGCCATTCAAAAGCCAGTTCTCAGTGAAAGTTGTTTGACATTTAAGCCTCACCATCTCCTCTACAATCTCCCGGATCACAAAAGGTGATACTGAAGGTGGGGGGGGGGTGAAATTAACACATCATCATTGTAAAATGAACATAAATGTATCCTAATTTAATCCTAATTCATAACATCTAAAATGAAACCTCTATCAATTTCAAAAACAGAAACTGGCTTATAAAACCCATCTTTATAAAACCTTGTCTAGGAACCCCTCACTCTGTTACACAAGAGTGGTTGGGAGGATGAGAGGTGTCCCACACAAAGGCCACAGCACCGAAGTACTGAATCAGCAGGACCTTCTGGAGGCTGCTGTAATCCTATGGAGTAGATGTTCTTTGGTTTGCTGCAGTCAAGTGCCGTGCATGTCATCTGAGACCTGCCCGATGTCCCATCATTACATTTACCCTCCAAGGCAAAGTAGCAGGTAATTAAGAGCAAAACTAATTTAGATCAATGCATGGCACTAATTATTTAAAGTAAGTACAGATATCATACAAAGTCATCCCTACTCAACTTCTGGGTAGCCGAGAGAGAGACACACAGAAATTAGTCATTATACTGATGACTACATCATGATGCTCTCATGAGACGATGGCAGGTATGACATGTCAGATTCCTTCCAGTGGGACTCCAGTGCCTCGTTGCAATGTGGGACATGAGCCGGGTGCTCACCGAGAACTTGATTTGGTGTACAGAATACCTCTGCTAGGACTTAGAACATCATCATTGGCGGTCACTTGGGGTCGAGTATGACCATCCTCTTCCTGGGTCCTCGGGTGGGCGTAGAGGCCGATCCTGGAGCTGCATAATGGGAGGACGCCTGCGCGTGACAGTTTTTTACCTGGCGAGGCTGACGCACCTGCAGCCACCACACGGTCCTTGGCAGGGGGTGGCCAGAGTCCAATGGCACGGAGGACAAAGACGATTGGGGACCACCCTCTGTTGCAGCCTTCATTCGCCTTCACTGCCATTTGTGACCTGGCGACGTCTTCCACCAGTTCCGCCACTGAGGTCTTTGTTGGATCGCACTTCATCTGGAACCTCCCCCTTGACCTATCCGCCTTGGGTGACCCTACCAGGAGCCAAGCCCCAGACAGCATCGCTCTTGGGATCGTTGGCAAGCTTCTCCACCACGACAAGGTGGCGATCTAGGAGAAGAAACCTGGAACATGCATACAAACAAATAACAATGATAAAAGAAAGACAGAGTGGGTTCCTGATGGCATGGCATGAGATCTTCTGAAATCCCAGAGATGTGAAAGTAACTGTCCTTGAAAAGGACCTACACGTCATACTGCATCACATGCTCACTCGGTCCAAGCAAAATGTGCACATTCAGATGTAAGAGAGTTCAAAGTCCCAGACTCTCTCTTATGAAACGCCGAGTAGTCATCACAACAAATACACAGTCACCATGAACTCCCTATTCAGGTGTCGTTTGACCCCTGCACATGGAATTATAAACTCTAAATAGCAGAAAACAGGAGAGGAAGGACCTACACTACCGTTCAAAAGTTTGGGATCACCCAAACAATTTTGTGTTTTCCATGAAAAGTCACACTTATTCACCACCATATGTTGTGAAATGAATAGAAAATAGAGTCAAGACATTGACAAGGTTAGAAATAATGATTTGTATTTGAAATAAGATTTTTTTTACATCAAACTTTGCTTTCGTCAAAGAATCCTCCATTTGCAGCAATTACAGCATTGCAGACCTTTGGCATTCTATCTGTTAATTTGTTGAGGTAATCTGGAGAAATTGCACCCCACGCTTCCAGAAGCAGCTCCCACAAGTTGGATTGGTTGGATGGGCACTTCTTGCGTACCATACGGTCAAGCTGCTCCCACAACAGCTCAATGGGGTTCAGATCTGGTGACTGCGCTGGCCACTCCATTACCGATAGAATACCAGCTGCCTGCTTCTGCTCTAAATAGTTCTTGCACAATTTGGAGGTGTGTTTAGGGTCATTGTCCTGTTGTAGGATGAAATTGGCTCCAATCAAGCGCTGTCCACTGGGTATGGCATGGCGTTGCAAAATGGAGTGATAGCCTTCCTTATTCAGAATCCCTTTTACCCTGTACAAATCTCCCACCTTACCAGCACCAAAGCAACCCCAGACCATCACATTACCTCCACCATGCTTAACAGATGGCGTCAGGCATTCTTCCAGCATCTTTTCATTTGTTCTGCATCTCACAAACGTTCTTCTTTGTGATCCAAACACCTCAAACTTGGATTCATCCGTCCACAACACTTTTTTCCAGTCTTCCTCTGTCCAATGTCTGTGTTCTTTTGCCCATCTTAATCTTTTTCTTTTATTGGTCAGTCTCAGATATGGCTTTTTCTTTGCCACTCTGCCCTGAAGCCCAGAATCCCGCAGCCGCCTCTTCACTGTAGATGTTGACACTGGTGTTTTGCGGGTACTATTTAATGAAGATGCCAGTTGGGGACCTGTGAGGCGTCTGTTTCTCAAACTAGAGACTCTAATGTACTTATCTTCTTGCTCAGTTGTGCAACGCGGCCTCCCACTTCTTTTTCTATTCTGGTTAGAGCCTGTTTGTGCTGTCCTCTGAAGGGAGTAGTACACACCGGTGTAGGAAATCTTCAATTTCTTAGCAATTTCTCGCATGGAATAGCCTTCATTTCTAAGAACAAGAATAGACTGTCGAGTTTCAGATGAAAGTTCTCTTTTTCTGGCCATTTTGAGCGTTTAATTGACCCCACAAATGTGATGCTCCAGAAACTCAATCTGCTCAAAGGAAGGTCAGTTTTGTAGCTTCTGTAACGAGCTAAACTGTTTTCAGATGTGTGAACATGATTGCACAAGGGTTTTCTAATCATCAATTAGCCTTCTGAGCCAATGAGCAAACACATTGTACCATTAGAACACTGGAGTGATAGTTGCTTGAAATGGGCCTCTATACACCTATGTAGATATTGCACCAAAAACCAGACATTTGCAGCTAGAATAGTCATTTACCACATTAGCAATGTATAGAGTGTATTTCTTTAAAGTTAAGACTAGTTTAAAGTTATCTTCATTGAACAGTACAGTGCTTTTCCTTCAAAAATATGGACATTTCAATGTGATCCCAAACTTTTGAACGGTAGTGTATATGGAGAAAAAATTAAGGAGCGGCGTCTCTGTCCGCGGTGGTGTAGCGGTCTAAGCATCGGCTTTGCGTCGATGCAGTTGCCCACTGGGGACTGGGGTTCGCGCCCCGGTCTCGTCAGATCCGACTATGGCCGGACTCCATGAAGCAGCAATCATTGGCAACGCTGTCTTCGGGAGGGGGGCGGAGTCGGCTTGTGTTCGTCACGTGAATGCGTCTCTGTGTGTCGGAAAAACAGTGGTTCGGCTTGGAGTCGCATTGTCACAAAAAGTGGGGAGGCGGTCTCCTTCGAGACTGCCGGCCGGAGAGATGCAGTTGGCGAACGCATACAGTGCGAGGGTGGGTGTTTGAATTAAAATAGGGATCGATTGGCCACTAAATTGGGAGAAAAAGGGGAAAAATCAGAAATAAATTAAAAAAAAAAAAAAAAGGAGTGGCGTCTCTGGCACGAAAAGACCGGTGGGGCACAATAAACTGTATGGACAACATCCGACTCGTCAGTGAAACTACACACAAATCCAAACACAAATGCAGCTCATCAATGAATGAAATCACAAGTGCACACATTAACGTAACACGGCGCAGGAGTTAGCAGAAGTGGAGACAGGGATGTGAGTGACGTCATCAACAACGACACTTGAACTCACACAACTGGTATATTGCCTTGTTATACAGCATTGCATTATATATCCAGTTATCAAGTAGTACACAATCATTGTGGTCCGCAACTATAACAACACATCCAAAGCAACATTTCAGAGCAGGAAACCCGTGCTTTCCAGGTCTTAACCCGCAGCCAAAATAACGCGCCTTGTAACAATGTAACGTGATAATGCCAGTGACGTTCATTGCTTGAAAAGAAAACCACGATCTTTCATCCGGGAAACTCGTCAATAACGTCTTGTCGAAGTCCACCAACCCATGAATGAATTCACTTTCAGCATAGCAAGTGCACTTAACCTCTGTTGCCCCATGGTGTCAAATGGTGTTGGGTGTAGCTGCGTAGCAACGCCGGTACCGTAAACGACGTTTACTAAACGTCTTGACCTACGTCATTCATTCTACTATTTTTTATTGGCTGCTCTCAGCAGGGGGCCAACAAGATCGTGCCCCACAGCTCAGTATTGAAAGTGTGTTGAACACGCGCACTGCTCACTTGGTTAAACGAACGCTGACGGGCCCCATGTTCACCAAACGAAGCCTGCTAGAAGTACTGACCTTTACACAACAGGTACAGGAAGATATCTGGACTAAATGCGCAACAATGTTGATTACGGGAAATTTACTTGTTGCACTGAATTACTGATCATGTCGTGCACTGGCGACAGCTGGTGGGGCCAGGCCCCACCGGCCCCTAATGTAGAGATACTGCTGAAATTAAGTGGACCTAATTTTAAGATGGCAGGTGGGTGCCCCTGTGAGTATGTACACCGATCAGCCAAAACATTGACAGGTAAGTGAATAACATTGATTACCTCAGGGCTCCTGTGTACCCAAAGCTAAACAGAAATCGGGGGTGGCAGGGCCTTTCCCCATCGGCCCCGTCTTGTGGAATAACCTGCCTGCTGCCATCAGGCAATCACAGTCTGTTGAGTCCTTAAACTTAAAACTCATCTTTTTGTCTTGGCCTACGATTTAGATGCCTTTAAGTTGAGTGCTTCACAACCTGTACTGCCTGGCGGGTCGGTTTCTGTCTCAACGAGATTATCGAGTATAGATTATCGAGTACAGATTATTGACTATTGCTAACTGTTCTCTTCTCACGTGTCTCTTCCCTCTCTCTGAATGACGTCTTCTCCTTTCTCTTCTCCTGTGTAAGTGAATGGGGTGATGCGAGTCTTCCCCGTATGCACGTGTAGTCCGTCTTCCTCCCAGGTCTCCACGGTGATGGTGGTCACCATCTGGATGCTGCTTGTCATCCCCCTCATCACATTTTCTTTGTATAAATCTATTATAATTTTGTTATCCTGTGTCATTGTTATATCCTTCCCTCACTCAGACATGTGAGTAATGCGTTTGTTTGTTTATTTGTTTTTATGTCTCCATGGTGATGGTGGTCACATGGCTCAGGTCCTGGGCTTTTCCGGTGGTGTTTGGACACTGCTTGGCATTCTCTTCGTCACAATCTTTGTATAATTTATAATTCCATTGTAAGTGTGTTATCCTCTTTCAATTGTTGTATTGTGAAAATTGTCTAAACACCACATCAGTTGCACGTTGTCCATCTTGGGAGAGAGATCCTCCTCTGTTGCTCTCCCTGAGCTTTCTTCCTAGTTTTTCTCCCTGTTAAAGGGTTTTTGTTTTTAGGGAGTTGTTCCTTATCCAATGTGAAGGTTTAAGGACAGGATGTTGTGTTGCTGTTAAGCCCCCTGAGGCACATTTGTAATTTGTGATATTGGGCTACACAAATAAAATTGAATTGAATATCTCATTACAATGGCACCTGTCAAGGGGTGGGATGTATTAGGCAGCACCTGCCAAGGGGTGGGGTATATTAGGCAGCAAGTGAAGGGTCAGTTCTTGAAGTTGATGTGTTGGAGCAGGCAAAATGGGCAAGCATGAGGATCTGAGCGACTCTGACAAGGTGATGACCAGACAACTGGGTCAGAGCACCTCCGAAACAGCAGGTCTTGTGGGGTGTTTCCAGTACGTGGTGGTCAGTACCTACCAAAGGTGGTCCAAGGAAGGACAACTGGTGATCCGGTGACAGGGTCATAATGTGCATGGGGAGTGAAGGCCCGTCTGGTCCGATCCCACAGAAGAGCTACTGTAGCTCAAAATTGCTGCAAAAGGTAATGCTGGCTATGATAGACAGGTGTCAGGACACACAGCGCATCACAGCTTGCTGTGTACGGGGCTGCGTGGCTGCAGACCGGTCAGAGTGCCCATGGTGACCCCTGTCCACTGCCGGAAGCGCCTACAATGGGCACGTGAGCATCAAAACTGGACCATGGAGCAGTAGAAGAAGGTGGCCTGGTCTGATGAATCACGTTTGCTGATGATCATGTTCCATCATGTGGACTGCCGGGTGCGTGTGCATCGTTTACCTGGGGAAGAGATGGAACCAGGATGCACTATGGGAAGAAGGCCAGCCGGTGGAGGCTGTGTGATGCTCTGGGCAATGTTCTGCTGGGAGACCTTGGGTCCTGGCATTCATGTGGACGTTACTTTGACACGTGCCACCAGGTACACCCCTTCATGGCAACGGTATTCCCTGATGGCAGTGCCCTCAGGTGGTTTTAATGTTTTGGCTGATCAGTGTGTGTGTACACACACACACACACACACACACACACACACACACACACACACACACACACACACACACACACAAACACACACACACACTCGTTAATATCTGTGGCAACAGAACGGGCTCTTTAGCAGAGGCAGAACATGCTGACACAACACTACCTGCTCTCTGAAAAGTGGGACGCCCTCCAACCGCCCCTTCCAACACCATGGACCAGTCCCTTTCAAACCTCTTTTCTTTTCCTGTCTGAGGCAGACAAATTCATCCCACTTGTCTGCAAACAATCTTCTCTTTTCTTCTGCCCGTTGCACCAAAAAGAATGAAAGAGGGAGGGTTTGAAATATAGATAGAGGGACACAGACAGAGACGGCGAAGGAGAGTGGGCGAGAGAGAGAGAGAGAGAGAGAGAGAGAGAGAGAGAGAGAGAGAGAGAGAGAGAGAGAGAGAGAGAGAGAGAGAGAGAGAGAGAGAGAGAGAGAGAGAGAGAGAGAGAGAGACATCTGCCCCACAGAATCAGGCGCTAGGTTAATGTCCTGTGTGTTAGGGCCCCTGGGACTGGGCGTCTGGGCCCCACTATCCTATGACAGAGCTGACAAAAGGCCCAGGGCTCAGCCCTCAAGAAATCTGAGAGGTGGGCTATCTAGGCCGCGAGGGCAGGAAGGAGGGAAGGCGAGAGAACGATACAGGTGAGTTTGCTCGTATGCCCGGCCCACAAATGCCTCAGACACCGAAGGCAGGACGGAGTCAGCTCGCCATGTCAGAGGGAGGAACTGGAAAACCAGGGAGCGCCATGAGCTCCTCCTCGCATGTGACCCAGATTCCAGCAATAATGTAGGATTCACTTCATTATATGAAGGTCCTCCTTACAAGAAGGTCAGAGCGCTGATCTCGGCTACCAAATGAAGGCGTGGGTGGAGATTCTGTGTTCTTCTTGAGGGTCCGTCAGCAGGTGCCCCCTCATGTTGAGAACCAACCGTCCCCTGGTCCAGATCTAACCACTACCCCCACGTCCTGGAGGCAGAGATGGGCAGCAGTTCTGAACATAATCTGCAATATGCTAATTCTGCGAGCAGTATTTTGTATTTGAACATATTCAAAAAATACTTCTCAGCAGGGATCAGACCTTCTTTTCCAGCTATTGTCTACTCATCGAAGTCACGCTGATGATGAGGATGATACAAAGATAGTTAGAGGCCACGTCACACGTGATAGGGGTTATACTGACTGGCTAATTGAAAAACCAACTGAACACGTGTCTACGCCGTCTTACACTGTTAATTACTGTCAGACCCTACCACGCTCATCTAACAGACGAAAACAGCCCTGGAGACTATGGACTGAACGGCATCTTCATCTCTGTTCACAACAAACTGGTTTTATGTCCCATGCCTCTGCAGAAGACGCTCCAGATGCTCCCCCCTTTTCCTCCCCAATTGTACCCGGCCAATCACCCCACTCTTCCGAGCCGTCCCGGTCGCTGCTCGACCCCTTCTGCCGATCCGGGGAGGGCTGCAAACTACCACATGTCTCCTCCCATACATGTGGAGTCGCCAGTCGCTTGTTTTTAGCCGATAGTGAGGAGTTTCACCAGGGGGACGTAGCGCGTGGGAGGATCACGCTACCCCCCCGAACAGACGCCCCGACCGACCAGAGGAGGCGCTAGTGCAGCGACCAGGACACATACCCACATCCGGCTTCCCAACCACAGACATGGTCAATTGTGTCAGTATGGACACCCGACCTTGGCGGAGGTAACACGGGGATTCGAACCGGAAAACCCCGTGTTGGTAGGCAACGGGATAGACCGCTACGCCACCCGGACACCCCTGTCTTGATATATTTGTATTGTAGCGAATTCGGGGAGCAGTCTGGGAGACCGTCGCCACAGCCGGGACGCGAACCCGTGTCTCCCGCTCCGCAAGCGACAACGTTAACCAGTCGACTAAAGGGTCCGACCCGTTAGTCAAGGACCATCGTGTCTACTTATCCATGCACGCTACACTATTTTGTCATGTTAAATTATGAAGCATCTTTGCACGTGTCTGCCTGAAGGAAATGGTCTGCTGGTCTCACAGCACACCACAGGCAACTCAACACACCAACCCTCTCCTGAAGTATGTTGGATCTGCTGAGGCCTGTTCCCGCCCACCATGGTCTTAGCCGGAAGGCCGTGCCCACCGACAACACAGTCTTCTGGGTTCACCCTCAACATCGGACCACACCTTAGCTTACGCATCACTCATTCCTTAGTCCATTCATTCATTCATCCATCAAGGACAGACAAAGGCTGTGTGTTGCACAATCATCCTAGGAACAACAGACACACACACACACACACACACACACACACACACACACACACACACACACACACACACACACACACACACACTTGCTTGCTTGCTGGTTGTCCATCGTGCCCGATGATGACCATCTTCTTCTATTTGTGGGTCCTTTGGTGGCTGAATAGTCCGATCCTGGATGCACAGTTGCGGTTGCAGACCGGGCATGTAAAAGTGGTGCTGGAGGGGGTAGGGGTAGCTTTGCGAGCATGCCTCTTTGCACGCTTTGCTACACGGTGTTGTGTGCGCTGGTTTTCCATGTACTTCACTCCCTCTGAGATGTGAGAGCGCCAGGTTGTGCGGCAGAAAGCAAGTTCCTCCAAAGAAGAGGGGTTGATCTGACATCTTTTTAGTGTGGTCTTCATTTGGTCTTTGAACCGCTTCTTCTGCCCACCAGCAGTGCGTTGACCAAGGCGTAGTTGGCCGTAGAGGACTTTTCGTGGGAGTCGTTCGCTGGGCATGCGAATAACATGCCCAAGCCACCTGAGTTGATGGTGTTTTAGGGTAGACTCCACGCTGCAGCTGCCTGCCCGCTCCAACACCTCTGTGTGTGGCACCCTGTCCTCCCAAGTAATGCCAAGGATCCTCTGGAGACATTTTACATGGAAGGCCTCCAGGCTTCTGAGATGGTGGCTGTAGATGGTCCATGCCTCACATCCATAGAGTAGTGTGGAGATGCACACTGCTCTGTAAACAAGCACTTTAGTGTGGAGATTGAGGTTGCTGTTTTGGAAAACCCTTCTCCTTAGACGGCCAAAAGATGTTGAGGCTTGTTTGAGGCGGTGCTGAATCTCATCGTCTATTTTGCAGGTGTCGGATAGCATACTTCCCAGATATTTGAAGGCAGGAACAGTGGCCAGTTGTTGCCCTTCTGCTGTGAAGGTTGTTGGGTGGTTTGGGAGGCCGGCAGTCAACTGACAGATTACCTCTGTCTTTTGGGTGTTAATAATCAGTCCCATTCTCCTGTATGCAGTTACAACTGCCGACAGAGTGTTTTGTAGAGCTTCTGGTGTGTGAGCTACCAGGGCACAATCGTCGGCATACTGTAGCTCAATAATGATCTCAGAGGTCAACTTGGTGGTTGCCTGAAACCTCCTGATGTTAAATAGGTTACCATCAAGCCTGAAGTTAATGGTGACTCCAGCCTGCTTCTCCAGCCTCCTTCGTAGCAGTGTTGTAACAGAGACTAAGAAGATATTGAACAGGACTGGGGCTAGCACACAGCCTTGTCTGACTCCAGTCTGCACACCAAAGGGCTCAGAACTGCGGTTCCCCACTACCACTCGGGCCATCATTCCTGAGTGAAACTGTCCAAGAATGGTAAGAAACTTGGGTGGACATCCAAATTTCTTCAGGACTTGCCACAGCAGGGCCCGGTTAACTGTATCAAATGCCTTTGAGAGGTCTATGAATGCTATGTATAAATCCTTGTGCTGTTCTCTGCATTTCTCCTGGAGCTGGCGTGTCACAAAGATCATGTCAATGGTCCCTCTATCCTTTCGGAAGCCGCATTGTGACTCTGGTATGACCTGTTCGGCTATTGCGAGTGTTAGTCTGCGGAGCATGATCTTGGCTAGAACCTTTCCAGCAATGGCCAGCAGTGAAATACCCCTACTGTTGGAGCAGATGGATTTGTCTCCTTTGTTTTTATAAATGGCCACAATGTTGGCATCTTTCCACTGTTGGGGGACACACTCGCGACTCCACACCTCAAGGATATAGAGATACAGTGTCCTCGTACAGAGGTAGCCTCCTTCTTTGAGGATTTCAGCTGGAATATTATCAGGTCCAGGGGTTTTGTTGTTTTTTAGGGTCTTGACTGCATGTAGGATTTCTTTAAAAGATGGTGGGAGGTCTAGGTCTTGCAAGGTAGGCTGTTGAGGGAGTTCTGCCAGTACAGTTGAGTCCACTGGGGTGGGCTGGTTGAGCAGGGTGTTAAAATGCTCGGCCCACCGCTCCACTAACAGGGCCTGATCCTTGATGAGAGTTGTTCCATCAGCAGACCTAACGGGTGTCAGGGAGCAGTTTCTGGGGCCATAGATGGCCTTAACTGCATCATAGAAACCATGCATGTCGTTCCTGTCTGCATGAGCCTGGATTTCGTTGGCTTTCAAAATCCACCACTCATTTTGCAGTTTCCACAGAGTTGCTTGGGCCTCAGAGCGGAGGTCTTGCCATTTTTTCTTGAGAGGTTGGGATAGTGGGTTGCTGAGGGCAGCTCTGTGTGCCTTATGCATGTTGTCCAGGAGGGTGGAGATCGTTCCGGCATTGTCATCAAACCAGTCCTGATGTTTCTTGGTTTTGAAGCCAAATGACTTTGTCGCTCCTTGGGATGTTGATGAGTACATCATCGAGTGCCTGGTAGAAGCGATCTTTCTCTTCATCATGAGATGGTAAAGTTGGAGCATAGGCACTTATCAAGGTGATGTATCGACATTTTGCAAGGGGTATACGGAGAGTCATAAGCCGCTCATTAATGCCCACTGGTGTTTCTTCGAGTTTGGGTAAGAGACTGTTCTTAATTGCAAAACCAACTCCATGGATGTGTTGACCTCCTAGGGGGTATCCTTTCCAAAAGAAGGTATAGCCCTCTCCTACTTCATTGAGCGAGCCCTCTTCAAGGAGCCTGGTCTCACTGAGTGCCGCCACATCCACACAATAGCGCCTCAGCTCGCTAGCAATAAGTGCTGTTCTGCGTTGAGGTCTGTCCGTACCATGGCTGACGTCCAGGAGTGTTCTTATGTTCCATGCTGCAAATCTTAGTGGTATAATGTTTGTTTTTCGACCGCATAGTGGAATGGCCCGGCAGGTGCGGTTTCCTGCCCAGGCGCAGTGTTGAGTGGGCAATTTTTGGGCCACCTTTTCTAGGCCGTTCCCTGAAAGGGGTGAGCAGTGCGGTCCCTAAATAGGGCTGCTCAGATGCACAGGGGTCTGCCGGAAACAGCTGCCACTCAATCCCAGCTGCTAACGACCGTTGCCCTGTGCCGCTGGCGTGCAGAGTTCCAACTAAGAGCTCCCAGCTCATTCAGACCTGCTCCCGTCATTGGATACTCCATCGCCGCCAGACTTTGTGAGGTCGGGGACTCAGATAGCAGAAGATACCTGCGCAGAGATGGTTTTTAAAGTGGCATGGGGGGTGCGCTTCTCCCAACGCCACATGACTTGATGTAGAGGAGATGGTTCCGATGGCAAGGGGGATCCCTAGACGACCGGCACCTCCACACAACTGCAGGGGGCTGCCGGAAATCCGGTTTTTCGGGAACCGCCTCGAAGCGTGCCGCCACAGCTTGCTTTTCTGTTGGGGTAAGCTCCCTTAGCCTTATGTCTTCCAGACTCACCCACAAGGCAGCGGGGCAGTGGTTGATAGGTGCCAGGGCGTGTCCACCAGGGTGGGCCTGCACACCATATCTCTGGGGCCCACTGCTGCTCCGAGATCCCCTACCAAGTTAGCCTGGGGCCGCAAGACCCCAGTTACCATGTGTGGCCACAGGGAGGCCTGGCAGGAGTCTTGGTGAAGGAGAGGCTATGTACTGGCAAGGGAAGGCTTACACGCTAGGATGCTTCCCTATTCGCCACAAAGGCTAGCCAGCGGCAGCAAGCTAAGGGCAGGAGGGACACAAGCGGGTTGGAAGAACACATGCACCTTCCCTCCAACTTCACGCTGCTGCACTAGACGCATCACAACACCCTGTGTGTATGTACACACACACACACACACACACGCACGCACGCACGCACGCACGCACGCACGCACGCACGCACGCACGCACGCACGCACGCACGCACGCACACACACACACACACACACACACACACACACACACACACACACACACACAAGCAAACAGTTTTCCCCACTCACTCTGGCAGTCTTTGTGGTTGTGTTTGAGGAGAGGTGACAGATCGCTCCGATCTGACACTGATCCAATCCGAAGGCCCCCTCTCTGCCAGGCTGTTGTTGCGTCTCGTCAGGGGATTTCACCGTTTTGTCCAAATAAAGCATGTTATCGCACCGTTTGTCCACGGAGAGCGCTCTCTTGGTCACACTTTCCACTATTGACTCTGGCAGCATAACAATGCCGTGCTCCTAGATGGCTGCCAAACATTCCCGTCTTTCTGAAGTACTCAGCTCCGTTTATTTTCCAGCATTGGCCAAAATCCCTCCCGTCTCTTCTCTTTTGGTTCTGCGGTGGTCGTTCTGTGTGCATCCCTGCGGAGATAGTGCCTTGCAAAATTATTCAACCCCCCCCTTGACCAGTCATCACTAATTTCTGGATTATAAAAGATACTCACACATCTGTTCCTGAACAATATTTTTGTGAGCCCATAAGCTCTAACAGCATGTTCCCAAAGCAAAATAAGTTGTGTTTCTCTGACTTTTTATTATTAAAAAAACGAAAATATAGTGCTTGCATAAGTATTCAACCCCTTGTGCCCTGAAAGCTCCAAGTTTACACAAATGACAAATTATTCCTTAAACAAACTCAGGTAAACACAACTGGACATAATTAGTGTGCACCTGCAATATATTAAAGTAACGGTCTGGTTTATGGGTATGAAAAGCGCTCCGTGTAAAGTTCATTAGCCGGGCGTGAACGCCATCAGAAAATGGAAGACAAAGGAGCATAATACTGAAGTAAGAGATGAAGGGATTAAAATGCAGAAGGCGGGAGAGGGACACAAAACAATATGCAAGTGTTTGATGTCCCACGGAACACTGTTGGAGCCATTGTCGGGAAGTGGAAGCTGCATCACACCACCCAGACGCTTCGTAGGACAGGCCGTCCCTCAAAGCTAAGTGTCTGAGCAAGACGTGGGCTGGTGAGGAAAGCCATAGATGATCCTGCAATCACTTTGGAGGAGCTCCAGAGGTCAGTGGCTGGAAATGAGCATGAGTCAACCATATCACGGGCCTGTATGGGAGGGTTTCAAGAAAGAATCCGTTGCTCAGAACTATGCCTATAAAAGCATGTTTGGAGTTTGCTACCAAGCATGAGAGAGAACCAGTTAGGATGTGGGTAAAGGTTTTGTGGTCAGATGAGATGAAAGTTGAGCTTTTTGGCCAAAACTCTAAGCGTTGTGTGTGGAGCAAACCTAACACTGCTCATGTCCTAAAAACAGCCCCCCTACAGTGAAGCATGGCAGCGGCAGCATACTGCTATGGGGTTGCTTTTCAGCTGCAGGTACTGGGAACCTTGTTCAAACTGAGCGACGAATGGATGCAGCTAAATACAGGGAAATCTTGAAAGAAGAACTGTTGCAGTCTGCCATAAAAACTGAAGCTTGGGAGGAGGTTCGCCTTCCAGCAGGACAATGATCCTAAGCACAAGGCTAAAGCAACAATGGCATGGCTCAGCAACAAAAAGGTGAACGTTTTGGAGTGGCCAAGTCAAAGTCTGGACCTCAACCCCCTTGAAAATCTGTGGCACAGACTGAAAATCGCAGTTCAGAGATGCCATCCCACTGACCTGCAAGACTTGTACAAATTCTGCCAAGAAGAATGGGCAAAAATTACTCCAGAAGAACGTGCAAAGCTTGTGCATACTTACCCCAAGAGAATCATGGCTGTTACCGCAGCAGAGTTCTCTACAAAGTACTGATGTCACGCCAGGAGCAGATATTGAGGGCCCAAATGGAGACAGCGGAGACAGGCTGGTCGAGAACAATGCTTTAATAAAGCAAACAAACTCACACAAAACAGGAACGTAGATACCGGCAGCAAGGAAGGCTCGTGACAAGATGTGAAGCACCTAGCTAATAAAAGTTAACACGCCGATCCAACAAAGAGTTGGGGTAACATAACTGCTGAGGAGCCAATCAGGTAAATGGGGTGCAGGTGAGCAGGGAAGGAACAGAAACGTCAATCAGGGAATGGGGAACAGCGGAGTAAAGCAGGGGCAATCGGGTAAATGGGGCGCAGGTGAGCAGAAATGCCAATCAGGGAATGGGGAACAGGTGAGTAAAGCAGGGGTATTTGGGTAAATGGGGCGCAGGTGAGCAGAAATGCCAATCAGGGAATGGGGAACAGGTGAGCCTTGATGACCCAGCGCACACAACCATGAATTGATATGTGGGGATCGATACTTGTGCAAGCACTATATTTTAAATTTTAATTTATTTACAAAACTACTAGAGGTACCCGGCGTTGCCCGGGGAAAATGTTGTCACCAAAATAACCAACACGATCTGCCGCCACCGCCGCTGCAAATCGCCACAAAATAAACTCAATTTCTCAAGTAAATCAAAAATTTTACCTGGTTTTTGAAATATTTTTCGAACTGTGCAATCCTTGGAAAGTGCTGATTCTAAAGATACCGTCCTTTTTGTTCTACAATTATTATTTCTGGGGTTTTAAGCGAACATACAAACATACACTCTTGCTTTACATATATAGAAGTCAGCGAAACATAACTTATTTTGGCTTTGGCAACATGCTGTTAGAGCTTACGGGTTCTCAAAAATATTGTTCAGGAACAGATGTGCGAGTGTCTTTTATAATCCAGAAATTAATGATGGCTGTCAAGGGGGTTGAATACTTTTTGCAAGGCACTGTATTTAGTAGTAAAGTTTATACTGGAAGCCCAAAACATCTGCTCCAATGCCACAGTGACCTCCCAGTGACCTGGACAGCATCCAACAGTATAAGAGTCACTGCAAACCAAACACCAGATAGAGATAAACACAAAATGAGAAAATTAAATGAAAAGAACTTGAAATAACAAGGGAGCTGTGCCACACAAAAACATACATAAAAGAAAGAGCAAAAGATAAATGAGTGGAAATGACTGCAGTTATAATAATTCTCCAACAGGGAGAAGATTGTTTTGTGCTACGCTCGCGGTGTCCTCATTAATTAGGTTGTTTTGTGCGGTTCGGGCGCTGCTGTGCTGTGCTAACTGCACGATCCTTTCAACGAGAGGTCAATTCTAAACAAAGCCGCGCAACGCAGCGCACATTCTGCAGAAACAGCGGTATTTACAGCCTTCATCTCTCCCAAGCAGATCACAGGTCTGATATCTCACCAGCTGCAATTGAAATGACTGTCATCCAATGCAACAATGAGGAAAATATACAGAAAGGGACATGCATGCACAAGCGCGCGCACACACACAGACACACACACACCACAGCAAACATATCTCTCTTGCTCGCTTGTTTCTCACATCTCACTCCCCTTCCCTCCCTTCTCCTCTTCACTTTTTTAATTTGAGTTGATTGCCTTTTTGACGAGTGCGCCTTTTATCGGCCTCCACCATCTTGCTGCTTTTCATTTCCTCTCCACCTTATTGCGGTTTTTTTTCTCTAATTTTTGCAGTGCGGCTCTTTAACCCTTCCACCCCACCCCCCACCCCCTCTTTGCTGAGCCTCCGCACTGTCGCTGACATCACCCTGCGACTGACCCCGGCTGACCTCCCATGGATCAACATGTTATCCTGGTTATCTGTTACCATCTTTAATACAGAGTCAAGAAAAACTCATAACATGGGACTGAGACTTGGAGCGCAGAGCTCATCAATCTTACACGATTCACGATCACTAACATGCAAACCATCTCATCACAATACGCAAGGGTGAAAGATGGTATTTGGTAAGCAGGGCCCACAGTGCACACACACATGCACAAGCCCACACACACACACACACACCAGCTGAGGCATTATTTTCACACAAATAGGTGGGGCAGGGGATGGAAATTGGGCCAAGAGAAACTGGAGACATCACGGTGAGAGAAAGGAAGAGAATAAAAAAACAAAAACAGAGCAATAGACACAGAGCTGCCTAAACTGTAGCTGTATCTGCATAGACAAGTAACAGTGAGACACGACTAGTCACATGCACGCACACACATGCACACAGACGGTTGTCCATTGTATCTGATGATGACCACCTTCACTAATTTTGTTGTAGCCTCATGGCTTCCTCTGCCCACCAGCAGTATGTGGACCAAGGTGCCAAGGTGCAGCTGACTATAATGGACTTTGCATGGGAATCTATGGCTATTGACTAGTCATGCACATAACATGCCCAAGTGACCTGAGTTGATGGAGGTTGAGGGTTGAACCTACACTGCAGTTTCTTGCTCATTCCAGCACCCCTGCATGTTACACCCTGTCCCAATTGATGCTGAGGATCTTCTGATGGCGTTTTACAATGGAAGGCCTCCAGGGTTCAGAGGTAGCTTCGGTGGATGGTTCGTGTCTCACATCTGTACTAAGCCAGTGATGGTGTGAAAGTTAAGATTTCTGTCCAGAAAAACCAAGGAATGCCGAAGCTTTGTTTAAGGCAGTTTGGAACATCATCATTCAAATAGATGATTGATGGAACGTTTCTCCCATTAAACTGATTCAAGCTTTCTTGGAATTCCTTACCTGGATCATTGGGAATGCATCAAGAAAAGATCTCATCTAATCTCATCTCATCATCAGCCGCTTCTCCGGGGTCGGGTCGCGGTGGCAGCAAGCTCAGTAGGGCACTCCAGACGCCCCTCTCCCCAGCAACGCCCTCCAGCTCCTACTGGGGGACTCCAAGGCGTTCCCAGGCCAGATTGGGCATGTAGCCCCTCCAGCGACTTCTGGGTCTACCCCGGGGTCTCCTCCCAGTTGGATGTGTCTGGAAAACCTCCAAAGGAAGGCGGCCAGGAGGCCTCCTAATCAGATGCCCAAACCACCTCAATTGGCTCCTTTCGATGTGAAGGATCAGCGGCTCTACGCCGAACTCCCCAGACACCTTACGGAGGAAACTCATTTCAGCCGCTTTTATCCGCAATTTCACGTGGGGTATCAAGACAAGATATTAAGGATTAAAAAAGTGGCATGTACAGGGCGTGTCTGCCTTGACTGACACGTCTGTCAACCTGTTGGCTAGTGAGGTCCTGTCTCAGTTCCACCCATGTTCCACTCCAATACCCAAGTTTTGAATTTTCTTGCTCCAACAAATGACAAGATGGCGGCGAGCATAAATTACCCTTCAGAAACCAATGGGTGACATAGCGGTTACTACATTCATCTTTTTTATACAGTCTAACGCTTACACACTTGGCTGCTTGCCGTCACAACATCAAGACTAGCCAACAGCACCGAACTGAAAGCAAGAGGTGCAAGCAGGTGGGAAGTAGGCATGCACCTTCCTTCTACAACTACCGCCCTATTACACTAAATGCATAATAGCCCCCTGCGGGCGAACCCACACAAACCACAAGCCTCTGCTCAGACCTCTGTCACTATTTCCACAGAGCCTCTGCAGTCGTCCTAACATCTTCATTTCCATTGCTTTTGTTGTGCTGGCCACAAACCACCTGCTGTACCGTGCTTCACAATCAGAACCAGAAACACTTTGTCATTTTATTTCATGCACTTGCACACATGAAATGAACCAAAACACCGTTCCCCCAGCCTACAGAAGTGCAACACTAAGACAAAAACACATATCCAAAAACTACAAGAACACATATATCCAAACTAACATATATATCTAAACTTAAAAAAATAAAAAAATAAATAAATAAAAATCATCCAGGAGAACGAATACCAGCCAGGATAACTGTCGGAACTGCATGGGCTAGCAGTTAGCTCAGCCTGCCCCGCTTCCACGTCCTCTCAGACTGCCCTCGGTGTTTCCTCTTCGGGCGCAGGTCTGGTCAGCGCTGTGGTCCTTTGGGCCCACAGGCTGCAGCAGACCAAGCTCCCTCAGCCAATCCAGTGCCAGCTCTCCCAGCCAGACACCTTCGATCGTCATCTCAAATCTCATTTCACTTTTGAATTTTTTGAAAAATTTTTGAAATTTGAAAAATTTTTTGAATGAATTTTCATTTCATTTCATATCACCGCCAGATGGCGTGTGGGGAAGACGGCGGCGCAAATTCACGTTTGCAGCGGCCTCACCCACTACCGTCCATGCTTCATAAAAACTACAAATAATGGCCTGTTTTGTAAAATACAGAAAACCATTTTGCATTAATAGAAATCCCTGTAGGCATGTGATGCTGCTAAAGCGCAACGAGTCTTGGCATAGGCACACACTTATGCACACACACAGAAAGTAGACAAGCGCAGTAACCATAACTCTTTAGGCTGAAACAATGCTTTTGATGACAAAATGATTGATATCAACTTGCTTGGAAAAGGACTCTGATTCCACCCACTGCTGGCTGGGATGGATCGCCTCACCTGAATTGCATTGAGAGCTGCACAAAATCGGTTGTTTCTACCGCAGATCAGTTGTCCAAAATCAATAACATCTTGTTTGACTTCCAACTCAGTGGTGACAACACACATCACTCGGTGGTGGGATGATATGTAGAGGTTGTGAAAAGAGGACAGAAAGGAAGGGAGGAAAGGAAACTAAATGAGCAACAGAGGCTTAATGTTAAGCAGATAAGGGTCACTGGGAGGGGTGAGTGCGGGGGGGACAACACGTATATTTGAAGGATATCAGCAACCACAACAAGACAACATGTTCTCCCTCTCCTTTAACATTCCATCACACGCTCCCAGAAGCTAAAGCCTTTCCAGACTCCTCTCCGTTCAGCCTCCTCTCTGGGCTGGCTTGGCTCTGCTGATGAGTGAATGAGATGGCTCCCCAACGGCCGCCCCCCCGTGCCGAGCCACTCATACCGGGAGCAGGGAGGGGTAAGAGGGCTGGGGGTCAGGCTGTGGTTTGGAGCACAATGTGTTTACTGTGTAGCTGTTGTTCCTGAGCCACAGCTAGAGTCTGGGAGTCTCTGCGGTTCCAAGCTTAGCCAATTACATCAACCTGAACCGGGACACATTGACCTTCTCCTTAATCATTGTGGGCCACCACACACAGACGCGATGACCCCTCGATCTACATGTCTGAAATCTGCTGTCCAAAACGCACAAAAAATGCAACGAGACGCATTTAGGTTGACACCCATGTGCCTCTAACAACTGAAACTGAATGTACACTTTCACTCCTGGATTTTCACACAGCTTTCGTGCACGAACGTGCAAACAATGCGAGGAAATACACCTGTGTCCTTTTAAACTGGAGCAAACATGTATTGTGCTTTTTATTGTCATTGCCAGTTTGTCAGTTCCGCTTCCGGTCTGGGAAGATGGCGGCGCAAATTCACGTTTGCAGCGGCCTCACCCAGTACCGGTGTGGGAAGATGGCGGCACGACGTCACGCGGCCTCACCCAGTACCAGTCCATGCAGTGTCTTTGTCCACGTCGACGTTCGTCTTGGTTTGATGGCTGGGAGAGCTGGTGCTGGATCGGCTGGGAGAGCCTGGTCTGCTGCGTCCTGTGGGCCCAGGGACCATGGCCCTGACTGGAGCTGCACCCGAGGAGGAAACACAGAGGGCGGTCTGACAGGACGCGGGAGCAGGGCAGGCTAAGCTAACTGCTAGCCCATGCAGACCGGCAGTTCCGACAGTCATCCTGGCTGGCGTTCCTTCTCCTGGACAGTGGTTTTTGTTTAGTTTAGATATATGTGTGTAACTTTGGATATGTGTGTTCTTGCAGTTTGGATGTGTGTTTTTGTCTTTGCGTTGCACTGTTGTGGGCTGGCGGAAGCCATGAAACGACAAATAAAGTGTTTCTGAAAGCATCCTTCAGAGAACCAGCAACTCGGGGTGCGGAGGGAGCGAGGAGCACCCAGATGGGCGTGACGTGGCGGCCCGGAACTCGCACCACTGCGGATGAGTGACAGCGGGGGGTTATTAGTCAATGCATGTCCTGAAACCTCGCCCTCCTCAGCCACTCCAACTCTTACCTACACCCGGCCCCATGTGCCATACTCCAATTACACATCCGCCACCTTCAGTGCTTCACCTACATGTAAGCAGGACTTACTGCACCCCAACCTTCTCCTCGCTTTAATAAGACAAAACCTGCTCGGTCATGGATGCTTAACTTCCCTACAATCCAACAGTCATCTCTGGAAATACAGCTGCTTTTTTAAAGGGTGGCATATGTTCACGTATAGTTTTCTGAGCTTGATGTGAACCAACATTACCGTTATATGGCATTATAGGCTATAACGTTTGAGTATAGCAACTGTCCAGAACACGGTTCCAGACATATTGTTCTCTGTAAGGAAGCTGACATCACATTTATGCAGAATTGTTGAGCTTTCAGGTTTGTTCATCAAGCGGATGAAGGCTTGCATGCTTTTTTTGTTGTTGTTTTTTTAGTTTTTTTTTATATTTGTGGTGTGTTAGATTTCAGGACTCTATCATATAACAGTGTCTGGGACGCGATATGGTTGGGAACCTCGGGGACTGTGCGTGTGTGTGCGTGTGTGCGTATTTGTGCTTGTGTGTGTCTTGAAATTAAAGTACCCATTCACTCTTTATACTCTGTTTTGGCTGGTCTTGCTCAGCTTTTACATGTAGACTCCATTGTGCGAGCAAGCAACACAACATGGGTGAATACACAAATGCACGTCTACAGACAGCTCTAGGGTTGGTTTGGTGTGTGTCTGTGTGTGTGTGGGGGGGGGCATGGTTCCGCCAATTTCTATAACAGGAAGAACAGGAAGCCAGGGTAGAGTCAGCCCACACGCCGAGGATGCTGGGAACCTGGAGGCCCCGAGGCCCAATTACGGGAGAGACTGGAAAGGTAAGAGGAAGTCAGTTGCATGTGAAGCCCACTGAGCTGCTAGCTGTACAGCACAGTCATTTACATATTAAGGCAAATAGGGTGCAGGAACGGCCGTCAGGGGCTGAATTGTTGGGCTCCAGTCATGCCAGTTGTGCCCTGTGGTTTTACTTCGGGTAAAACACGTAGCGGTCACCAAACAAAATGCGGGAGACAATGCTACCTTCTCCGAGTATTACAGGAGCTTAGAAGCCAGTGTTTGTCAAAGATACCCCGATATATGATGGAAGCAGGGGTGGGCAATCTGATCCAGCAAGGGTCGGTGTGGGTGCAGGTTTTTGTTCCAACCAAGCAGTTACACGCCTGTGTCTCCTAATCAAGGTTCCTCAGCGGAGACTCTACTGGTTGATTAGTGGGGTCAGGTGGGTAACTGCTTGGTTGGAACAGAAACCTCCACCCTGACCCTTTCTGGATCAGACTGCCCACCCCTGGAATAGACCCTTACACACTGAAACTGAAAGGATTTCTTGTTCAAAGTGAAGGCGTATCCATCTTTTGGCGGCACGGTGGCGCAGTGGTTAGTGCTGTCGCTTCACAGCAGGAAGGTCCTGGGTCCGAACCCCAAGGTTGTCCAACCTTGCGGCCTATTGTGTCTATAGGGACGCCGACCAAGCTGGAGGTAACACGGGGATTCGAACCGGCCATCCCCGTGTTGGTAGGCAATGGAATAGACCGCTACGCTACCCGGACGCCCCCAGAAACGGGTTTCTAAGCCACTGATTATGGCTTCTTGAAGAAACCTCCTTAACTCGTTCACCGTTATCAACAACTACCTTCGGTACTCTGAAAACCCTTTCATCTCGTTCTCTGACCAAGTGCTTTACGAAAGCCCTGATGAAACGGGACGTGACGTCACGGGAAACCCAGCAACAGAGGTGTTAGTCCCCCACAGGGTGCTTTAGAATTTCACTGAGAGGGCGTCCGGGTGGCGTGGCGGTCTATTCCG
This sequence comes from Lampris incognitus, assembly GCF_029633865.1. NCBI lineage: Eukaryota > Metazoa > Chordata > Actinopteri > Lampriformes > Lampridae > Lampris > Lampris incognitus. Next base: position 88,470,465 of record NC_079212.1, on the reverse strand, counting down.
TCGCCTACCAACACGGGGATCGCCGGTTCGAATCCCCGTGTTGCCTCCGGCTTGGTCGGGCGTCCCTACAGACACAATTGGCCGTGTCTGCGGATGGGTAGCCGGATGTGGGTATGTGTCCTGGTCGCTGCACTAGCGCCTCCTCTGGTCGGTCGGGGCACTTGTTCAGGGGGGAGAGGGGGCTGGGGGGAATAGCGTGATCCTACCACGATCCTACCCCATGGCGAAACTTCTCACTGTCAGGTGAAAAGAAGCGGCTGGCGACTCCACATGTATGGGAGGAGGTGTGTGGTAGTCTGCAGCCCTCCCCGGATCGGCAGTGGGGGTAGAGCAGCGACCGGGGACGGCTCGGCCAGGTACAATTGGGGAGAAAAAGGGGGGGGAACCCCCCCCCCCCAATTTTCACTGAGCTGATGTGAAGGCAGGGTGGTGTGACTGACAGAGGACACGTGTCTTCCTTCTTATACAAAAGTGGAAGTCTTTCTGCAACTCGTCTTCTGCCGTCTCGGTCCCTCTCTCGCTGCAGTCATCCCTTAATGACCAGCCGTCATAGAGAGACGGAGAGAGGGAGAAAGAGAGAGAGAGAATCCGTCCCACATAAGAGACTAAAAAAAAAGAAAGGGTAGGTGGCTCTTGTCCCATGGGAGCCCCAGTGCACCAAAACAAAAGTCTTCAGAGAAGAAGGATGAGAGAGAGATGGTGAGACACCTGCCTCAGCCTGAGTTAGAAGCAGATCCGGACGAGGAGGAAGAGGAAGAGGAAGAGCATGAAGAGGATAAGCATAACGGAGACTGTATGATCAGCCGAGTGGCCGCTGCATGGTGAAACTAAAAAGATGATTCTGTATTTTTCTACATCCGTCCGCGCATGCGCACAAGCGAGTGCGGGTCTGCGTGCGTCGCTCAGACCAATACTCCATTGTGAACGGAGAGGGAGTGCAGCGGGGGAATCATGTGACAGGAGTCAGACTGAATCTGGCGCCTACACGCTTCTCAGGGGTCACCCAGGGGTTGTCATGTGGCCACCGTGCCCACTGCCAGATACACAAACACACACAGTGTGCGCGCAGAGGCACAAGCACACACACATTTTCACCAATAAACATTAATTAACTGACGCAAATTAATGTAATTTGCACATGCGCACACGTGCAATTGAACACACGAAGAGGCCAAATGCACTGACAGGACACACAAACTGCAGGCTAATATTGTTAACTGTTTACACAAACTACGCAACACAAACCAGTTAATTCTTAGATAAGGCATGTGCCATTTTATCAGGACAACTTCTATCGTCTCTGTTCACCCCTCTGGTCTCTATTCAATACATCAATTTGCATTTACACGTTTCCTCCACACACGCACACACACACACAAACACACGCACACACACACACACACGTTTCCCTTTCTTGTCCCTCTGCATTCTGCCAGTTTTACTTTCCCTTCTCCCCACTTCTCATTCTCGCATGTAACACGAGAGTCCCCTGTTAGATTCCCCCGTTGTGGCGTTTCTGCATAACACACCCGGCCATCAGTGACATCAGACCAGCTCGGAGGCAGGGGAGCAGGAGGCGAGAGATTAGCGCCAGTCGGGCAAGGAAGTACTGAAAAGATGGAGAGTGCGTCAGACGGATGAAAGGTGGCCAGTGTGTTGTCTGGACGGACAGGTGACTGCATGGCTAAAAACGACAGCATTTATTGTAACTTGATGAAGTCCTAAAATATATGTTCCTCTTTCTGGCGGGACCGGACCAGCCCTACAAATGTGGATGTCGCTCAGCAACCTTGATTAGAGTGACTGACTGAGTGATCAGTTTGATATGATTAGGCCGCTGGATCAGGTGACCAACGACGTCACTTAAGTAACACGATTGGCCGGTTGACCAATAATGTCACTGGTAAACACGGAAGTGGGAGTATCCCTATTTTTCTTGTTATATCTACACATATTGTAGCGAAATCGGGGGGGCAACCACAGGAAGTGCCGCGGCCGAGACGCGAACCCGTATCGCCCGCACCGCAGGAGACGTCGCTAACCGCTCGACTAAAGGGTCAGACCCGCCAGCCAGCGGCCAGCGTGTCTACTTATCCATGCACGTTACTCTATATTCCCCTTTTTTTCTCTCCAATTGTACCCGGCCAATCACCCCACTCCTCCGAGCCGTCCCGGTCTCTGTTCCACCCCCTCTGCCGATCCGGGGAGGGCTGCAGACTACCACATGCCTCCTCCCATAAATGTGGAGTCGCCAACCGCATCTTTTCACCTGACAGTGAGGAGTTTCACCGGGGGGACGTAGCGCGCGGGAGGATCACGCTATCCCCCCCCCCAGGTTCCCCCTCCCCCTGAACAGGCCTGAACGCCCTTTTTGGCCACTTAGCTCGTCTGTTCACGAGTCTAACGTGAGTTCGACAACTCCTGGCACCATGTCGTGTTTTGCTGTTGAGTCCTATGAGACGACATATGAGACGACATATGAGACGACATAAGGACCCGTTGGTCTCCATTTATTGCCCAACTCCCAACACCTGCGACCGATTCCCCGAGCCGTACGCAAGTACGTCACGTGATACGCAGATCACGTCATGACGTATGACAAAACTCTCACGTGAACAACATTGTTTACGTTTTTTGTCTGTTAACGTTCAGTTCCCTTTCTTTGGCTTTCTTGCTTGTGACTATTAAATTTGCTCGATGAGCCTCAGAGGTGCTGTAATGTTTCTACCGGACCTCCTGGTTGCTGTTTCAGTCTGCTCGTTACTTCCCTCTACAGGTGTTTCAGATACAGGTGAATTTGCAGTTTCAGTTACTGGCGAGTTCGCATTATCAACATGCACGTTTATTTCCTCGGTAACACTTGGTTCCTTTTCAGGTACCTTCGGCAAGTGTCTGCGATTCCTGCTGTATGTTGCTCCTTCTTGTGTTTGCGGCTCATCGCATCTTGGAGCTACATTCTGCAGTACCCTAGCTTCTAGGCTCCAGTATTTTCCATAATGTTTGTTGACCCTATCCTTTGGTTTCAGCTCGCCCAGTTCTTTTGACCCTCTGTCAGAATTTCCTTTCTGTTTCAGTTTGTCCTTTTGTTTTCTCTCAACTAACCCTTTGTCTAGTACACATCCACTTGTGGCATCCGGGTTTTTAACTGTCTATTGAACAGCAGTTCAACTGGCGACCGCCCGTGAGACAGTGGAGTTGACCTGCAGTTCAGTAGTGCCAAATAAGGATCACTTTTAGAATCAACAGCTTTCTTGATTAGCAACTTCACACTTTCCCCTCCATTTTCCACGAGACCATTAGACTGTGGATACTTTGGACTCGAAGTCACGTGTTTGAACTCATAGGTCTTTGCAAAGTTGTGGAACTCCTCACAGCTGAACTGTGGTCCATTATCAGTCATTACATAATCAGGTATGCCATGACGCGCAAAAAATGACTTGATGAAGTGATAACCTGAGATGCTGTTTCAGGAGCGCCATCTCTGGGTAGTTTGAGAAATAGTCAACCACAAACACGTAGGTTTTGCCTTCTAGCTCAAACAGACCTATGCTCACTTTGCTCCATGCTTTACACACCTCATCATTCTCAACCCACATGGGTTCTTTCGCTTGCTTGGCCCTAAGTTTCTGACAGGTTTCACATGAACGTATGGTCTGCACCTTCTCCATACCAAGATGTCCCTCATGTATTTTGATCAACATGTTACATTGCAAAACCCTAGGATTCACAATTCTAGGACCCTTAAACAGAATGCCTTCTAATACTGACAACTTGTCCCTAAACTGGTGGTAAGGTGCAGGCACACGGTGTACAGACCAACCCTGGGTGATTGCTTTAATTACACTTTCAAGCAATGCGTCCTCAGCTGTGGCCCTAGCTATGATGGTCCACAACTCATCTGAGACTGGACAGCTTTTCCTGATCAAATTGACATGACGTCCCGCTGATGCTGTTGCAGTGGGACTGTGCTGTCGTATGCATGTGACAGCGTGTCTGCCACCAACAGTTCTTTACCAGGTCTGTATTCAAGCTCAATGCAGTATTTCTGCCTTTTAAGGAGCAACCTTTGTACCCTAGGTGGTGTGTTTGCTAGGCCTTTTTTTATTGCTATGGCCACTGTTGGCTTGTGGTCTGTTTCTGCCCAAACTTTTTTTTTTTTTACCACAGATGAACACATGAAACTTTTCACGCCCATATGCAAGAGCTAACGCTTCCTTTTCTATCTGTGCGTAATTGCACTCCGAGGTTGTCAATGCTCTTGAGGCATAAGCTACTGGGCGCCATCAGGTGTCATGTCTCTGCAGCAACACTGCACCTATCCCTGATTTAGATGCATCAGCGGAAATTTTGGTTTGACATTTTTCATCAAGTCTTTCAACTCATCAAACTCTCTCTGATGGTTACTGTCCCAACTCCAGCCAGAAGTTTTGACTAGTAGACCCCTCATCGGACTGGTGTGGCTTGAGAGGTTAGGTATAAACTTGCCTACGTAGTTTACCATACCAAGATATCTCCGAACACCCCCTTTGTCGGTTGGTGCAGGCATATGCCTAATGGCTGTGACTTTGCTTCGGTTAATTTCTACATCATCTTGTGTCAGCTTTTCACCAAGAAAAGTGATTTCTGTTTGTCTTTACTGACATTTGCCTGCATTGAGTTTCAAGCCACTAGTTCTGGCTGCGTCTAGTGCCATTTTCAACCTCTGGTCATGCTCCTCAATTGTACTGCCCCATATCAATATGCCATCAATATATATACCCTGACACCTGGAATGCTCTCAGAAATTTGTTGGACTGTTCTATGAAACACCTCAGGTGCAGAAGCCAGCCCAAAAGGTAATCTTCTGAAAGAATACCTTCCGAATGGAGGACTGAATGTACAGGGTTTAACATAATCTTCATCTAGACTTAGTATCTGCCAAAACCCTGAGGACGCATCTCGTTTAGAAAAAGTATTGTGCGCCTGCAATGTCACCAAATATGTCCCCTCTTGTAGGCAGCTGGTAGTGTCCTCGTTTTAAATGTCTGTTTAACTCTTTGGGATCCATACATAGCCTCAGTGAGTCATCCTTTTTTTCCTACTAGAACGAGTGAGGGTGCCCACTCAGTAGGTCCCTCTCTTTTTTCTACTATGTCCAAGGATTCTAGTCGTGCCCACTCAGTAGTTCCCTCTCTTTTTTCTACTATGTCCAAGGAGTCTAGTCTGTTCAACTCTGCTTTTAGTTTTCCCCGTAGAGCTAGTGGCACCTTCCTAGCTGCATGAATGACTGGTTTGTTTTGCTTTTCTATTCTAGCTCAATTTTGTGAGTGACTGCAAGTTTCCCAGTACCCTGAAAAACGTCAGCATGATCATCCTCTACATTTCCTGTGCCCTTGTCACCTTCATTTTTATCTCACGAACACGTTTTACCAGAGCTAATGCACTGCATGTTTTAAGCCCAATTATGGGTGGCTTGCTACCTTGCACAATTACAAAAGGCATACCAAATCGCTCACCTTTTATGGAAATTACCAAAGGGCATGTACCCATTGTAGGGATAGCCTCCCCACCGTATGCTCTCAGTTGCACTCGGTCCTTGGTGTTCACACTGGCTGGACTCTCCGACCTGGCCAGCACAGTTTCAGCCATTATGGTGGTCTGTGCGCCGCCTGTGTCCAGCTTGAAACAGAGGTTTGTTCCATTTACAGAGTACTCGGCAGTCCAATCCTCGTCCTTCACCGCACTGTAGACCATTCCCACGAAGAGGTCACCTGCAGCGCCACTGTCGTCAATACAGTGGATCTTTCTCTGGATCTGTTCGCAGACCCTGGCGAAGTGCTTCTTTCTACCACACTTTGGGCATTCCTTTCCGAATGCCGGACATTGTCGTGGTCCGTGCTCCCCACCACAGCGCGAGCGGTACCTCGTCTCCGGACTCCGCCACTTGCTCTTTTCGTGCTTTTCGCCACCCTGTGCAACTAAACACAAAGCAAAGCAGCAGCCTGTTTCCACGACTGCGTCTTTCAGCTGACTACAGTCCATGCTCTTCGGGCTATTCTGTGTCAGTTCTCTTGCCTGACACGCTTTTATCGCTTTCTGCAGCGTCAAATCGGCTTCTCCGAGTAATTTCTCTCTCATGCTACGTTCAGACCAAAGGCGGCGCGAATTTTTTGGGCGGCGAGAATGCATGCAAAGTCAATGGGAGGAGGCGAATGGGCGGGAATAATTCGCGGCGAAATTACTGGCGGCGCCAATTGGGCGAATCGAGCGACGAACGTGCCTTCGCGGGAGTTCAAAAATGTCCAACTCGGGCGAATATTTCGCCAGGCGATAGCCAATCACCATCAAGTAGGGTTAGAACCCGCCTTCATGTTGGGAAAGAATACACGCCCCCTACCCAGAATTCTTTTCGGAGGCCGTCCAAACGCAACTCCTGAACGAGCCGGTGAAATTCGCCAAGCTGGGCACGTCTCCGGTTTATGAACCCAAACAGAACGCTGACGCCGGTTTCGGCGGCGCAAGTTGGTATAAAGCAGAGCCACCGCAACTGATCTCTGTCGCTCATCCATGACGATCACAAGTAAACACAAACTGCTCGTGTGTGGTATTTGTTGTGTGTGGTCTAGCAAACTTGCTAGCAGCGTTGGTGTAACTAGACTGCTTGTTGTGACGTCAACACAGCGAATTCGCGTTCTGTTCGAACACACCTGGCGGAGCTGGCGGCCAAACACGGGCGAACAAAGCGGCGCCAACTCTCTCGCCGCCTTTGGTCTGAACGTAGCATCAGACTCTTGTCACGCACCCCTATCACGGACCAGCGAGTCAGCGAAACCGCCAAAATTGCACGACTGACTTTTCAACTTATCGTCCATAATAAATTCTCCAACAGTCTCTGACTCGGTCTGTGACCTGCTATTGAAAACACGCCCTTTCATACGTCTCGTTTTTCTCTGGAATGCGAAAGGCTGCAAATCTCCCCACCACCACATCGAAATCCACCTGTCCCTCCTCCATTAGCTCGTATGCTGCCCCACCCTTAGCAACAACGCAACCTTTCGTGCTTCTTCCATTTTGTCGCCCCCCCAATTGCAGTCACATAGTGGTCGAACTGTTGCTTAAACTTCCTCCATTTTTCTTCAACGTCTCCCCCCCTCGGAGGCTTTAAGAGATGCCCGACACCTGCGACTGGTCCGAGCCGCACGCAAGTACGTCACGTGATACGCAGATCACGTCATGACGTATGACAACCTGGCAAAGGCCGATTGGCTGTTGCTCTTTTAAAACCAATCGGCACGGCGGCTCGAGCTCATTGCGCATTTATCGCCGCTAACGAACGGAATCGGCTCTGTGCATAACTGTAGTCCGCTGACTTCCGGTTTCTACTGCAGCGGTCATACCAGTTTCCTGTTTGTTGGCGCGAGGATGAGGATACTTAATCCTCATAATTGTGGACGTAACTTGAAACTTTTCCCCCGTTTGCTGGCAGGTGCAGGTGAAAGATTGTCGACAGTTCTGTGCGTGTCGTTGACATTTATCCATGGTAAATATGCCATTGTCCGTAGCACACGCCAACAAACAGGAAACTGGTCTGAACGCTGCAGTACAAACCGGAAGTCAGTGGACTACGGTTATGCACAGAGTGGATTCATTGCCGCTCGTGGAAACTACTGAAACGCTAAGAAGGGAATATTTTGCCGGTCTTTCCACATCTGGTTACGCACTGTAATAGTGCAGCATAGAGCAGAGTAGGAGAGAGAACCGCTCTCCAGGCATGAGGGAGTCACTCTGACAAAACACACAACACAGAGTGAGTCTTACGGCGTTTTCATATTAGGTATGATTGCTTCCTATTAGGTATGATTGCCCCCCCCCCCCCACTGCTCCACCGTACACACAGTTGGTAAAAAGTAATCACGTGATTTTGCTGCCAAAATTCGCGCGCATTCTATGCGTGACGTAGGTAGAAATTAATACCTTTAATTTTGCTAGACCTGCTCTGGAAACCCACAACACAACAAAATGACATTTTTAAAAATGTAAATATCAATCGATCCAAAATCCACTTGCACTCTGCGTTGATTGGAGATGGAGAAGTTGCCTTTTTTTGCTGCCAAAATGCGCGCGCATTCTATGCGTGACGTGGGTCATAAAAGGGTCTATCCATACGCTCCAGGTGGTGGTTGGTCTGCGATCCGCCAATAAACAATGAAGAACACACTGATGTCATCAACTAAGCCATCCATCCATTCTTAACCACTTATCCTGCTCCCAGGGATGCTGGAGCCTCCTCCTGCAGTCATTGGGCGGCAGGCGGGGAGACACCCTGGACAGGCCGCCAGGCCATCACAGGGCTGACACACACACACACACACACACACACACACACACACACACACACACACACACACACACACACACACACACACACACACACACACTCCTGGGAACAATTTAGTACCGCCGAGTCACCTGACCTACATGTCTTTGGACTTTGGGAGGAAACCGGAGCCCCTGGAGGAAACCCACACAGACACGGGGAGAACATGCAAACTCCACACAGAGGACGACCCACCAAGGTTGGACTACCCCGGGGCTCGAACCCAGGGCCTTCTTGCTGCGAGGCAACCGCGCTAACCGCTGCGCCACCGTGCCAAGCGACATTTGTTTATGTTGTCGCGCTAAAAGCGCGCCAATCACAAGATCCCAAACCCACACAACGGAGTCGACCTTATAAAAACCAGAGAAACAGATGAAAGAGGAGGGGGCGTTAACACATAATTAGAATAGTTATAATTTCAATTAAATTAAGTTCTCTTCAAATCAAACATCCCAATATATGAGTGGAAAGTATTGTTCTTGCAACTGCATTTATAGCCTTTTTACTTGGACGTACCGCTTAACCATGTCATGTGCTACTTCAGCAGTACACTTTAACAAGTATTACTGGGCCCACCACAGAAAACTGCAGATTAACATCTAATATCAAGGAACTGTGGAAACCGCGGGAAAGTAGAGACGGACAATTTCTCTCACTGACTACACCAACACGTGTATCATTTATCCTTCCGTACAAAATCACCCTCTCAGCCACATGGCGCTGCTCCAACCAACCTAGTCCTCGCTCCGCCCTCTCAACCCGGAAACCCTTTCTAAAGGGCCCGTGTCTACCAATCGGGCAGCGTCCAGGAGCTATTTTTAGCCCTTCCAGAGCGGAAGCGGCAGCTTCGCAGCAAACGGAAGTCAGACATCGGATGCGCTAGACTGCATTAGAAGTAAGCAGTTTGTTGTAATTTTCTTCGTTTTTTTGCGTCATTTAGTATTATCGGATATGTGGCAGCATATACGTGAGTTGGTGTTGTAAACACAGCCATGCTGTACTGTCTAACGTGCTCCGCATGTCTGACTTCCTGTGACGCGTCCATAGCGACAGCGATGCTGTGACACCACTCGGGCGCTGCCCCATTATGGTGAATCGTGCCCATATAGTCCGCTATAGAATTCACACGATAGACATTACGACTGGCTATCCCTGTAACAAACGGGCCACAATTTCGAACATTGCCCATACACTAGATTAACATACATACACTAGGTTAACATACATACACTAGGTTTACATACATACACTAGGTTAACATACATACACTAGGTTTACATACATACACTAGGTTAACATACATACACTAAGTTTACATACATACACTAGGTTTACATACACACAGTAGGTTAACATACACACACTAGGTTTACATACATACACTAGGTTAACATACATACACTAGGTTTACATACATACACTATGTTTAGATACATACACTAGGTTTACATACATACACTAAGTTTACATACATACATTAGGTTAACATACATACACTAAGTTTACATACATACACTAAGTTTACATACATACACTAGGTTTACATACATACACTAGGTTAACATACATACACTAGGTTTACATACATACACTAGGTTAACATACATACACTAGGTTTAGATACATACACTAGGTTAACATACATTCACTAGGTTTAGATACATACACTAGGTTAACATACATACACTAGGTTAACATACATACACTAGGTTTACACACATACACTAGGTTTAGATACATTCACTAGGTTTACATACATACACTAGGTTTACATACATACACTAGGTTAACATACATACACTAGGTTTACATACATACACTAAGTTTACATACATACACTAGGTTAACATAAATACACTAGGTTAACATACATACACTAGGTTAACATACATACACTAGGTTTACATACATACACTAGGTTTACATACATACTCTAGGTTAACATACATACACTAGGTTTAGATACATACACTAAGTTCTGACCTAGTCTTGTTTTTCTTCCACACGTGAAGCATCCATCCAAGCGGTGTTATAATTCCACTTTTCGCAATGCGTTTTCACATGTTTTAAGAAATTCTTTTGAAGCAGGTGTCCGCATCTTGAAACAAGGAACAGCACCACAGCGCCATTGGAGTATTTATCTGCCATTTTAAACCAAATGGCAGATATTTCCACCCAAGCAGTTTTACAACCCAGTACTAAATTGATTGAATTTTTTTGAAACGGCTATTTTAGCACTGCAGAAGAGGGGATGGGGATATTGACACAGAGAGAAGGGAAGTAGATCTGGTTTCACTGTGTTTTCATGTTTCATCTCCATTATAGTAATGTGCTGGGGCCATTTAACTAATGCGTAAATGCACTATGATACCCGTAATAAACAGCATTACACAATGAATTAAGGCAACAGAGAGGCAGAGATGGATAGTGAAATACATAGACCCTCCCTCCCTCCCTTTCTCCTTTTCTCTTTCTCTTCCACTCACTCACAAACACACACACACACACACACACACACACACACACACACACACACACACACACACACACACACACACACACACACACACACACACACACACACAGTGAGATGACTAACTTCATTATCCTCCCCATTCCTCTTAGTGAGCGGAGTGAACTGAAACCCAATTACCACACCAGAGTCAAATTAAAAGCTTTTCCTCTCAATGGCTGCAATCTGTCTCCTGACAAATGAACAGCGCCGCTTCCCCTGTGTTAATGTTAACTCTCATCCCCTCTGCATTCAGGGCCTTTCATGCCGGCGCGCCTCCTTTTCAAACAGCGTTTAAGCGACTATTTCGACTCTCGTGGCACGTTATTACAGCGCCTCAACTTAACATTAAAATCAGTCAAAAAAGGTAGATATCCTGAAATTATTCACTCGGCCTTTTTCCATTTTGTGTCCCATTGGCTTGACGTGAGATAATTTGTTGACCCACTTCTCTCCAACACCTTGAATGAGGGATTGCGCATAACCATCCTAAAAGAGACCTTTAGAAAGCGGACTCTGCCTCATTGTCTTTCTTGGACTTCTGTCTCAAATAGTAATCTGGTTCTGAGGTGAAGCAGCTCTGGTGTACATTGGAATTTAAAGCACAGCTACGGTGTAGCGCAGGGGTGTCAAACCCCAGGCCTCGAGGGCCGCAGTGTCTGCGGGTATTTGTTGCAACCGTGCACTGCACGACCTGATTAAACTAGTTCCTTTCCCTCCTTGATCCAGGAGGTGAGCTAATTAGTTAAATCAAGTGGTGCAGTGCACGGTTGCAACAAATACCTGCAGACACTGCGGCCCTCAAGGCCTGGGGTTTGACACCCCTGGTGTAGCGGCTGACAGCTGGGATTCATCCATAGATATCACGATACTAGTATTCTGGTACCGGTGAAGGCATATGTAAAGATATTTCATATATACGATACGGTGCATTCAATATATATCTGCAGCCGGATCTACCATGTGGGCAATCTGAGCACGTGCCCAGGGGCCCCTTAGCGCAAAAAGGTCCTCCGCCATGGGAGATTTTTATATGATCTTGATGATTCACCAATCAGAATGGAATAAAAGTTGTTTCCATGAAAATTAAGTCTCATGGCTGATTATCATATTTGGGGGGTGGCTGGGCAGGTGGTGGCTGGTGAGCAAGCGGCAATACACTGTATAGGTTGGCGGGTGTAGCGAAGTCCCACACGACGGCCTACCATCCTATGGGTAATGGCGGGACAGAGCGGTTTAATCGCACGATGGGGAATATGCTCTGTTCCCTTCCGCTTCAGCAGAAGCAACAGTGGCCTCAGCAGATCCATTCTCTCACGCTCGCGTACAATGCCACTGTTCACGAGACCACGGGTTACGCGCCTTTCTTCCTGATGTATGGGCGTGTCCCAAGACTGCCGGTGGATGTTATGTTCAGGCAGGTTTTGCATGACCCTCAAGTTGTAGACTATGACTCTTATGCTCAGTCTCTGCTTTCCTGTCTAAGGAGTGCAATGGAGATCGCTCAGAAGCACTCCACGGCTGAGCAGCAGCATCAGGCGCGACAGTACAACAGACACGCCAAGGGCACTGTCCTGTCTGTCGGGGATCGTGTTTTGGTTGCGAACCAGAATGAGCGAGGGAAGAGAAAGTTGGCTGACAAATGGGAGAATGGAGTGTACACGGTTGTCGGTGTCAACCCCAATATCCACGTCTACAAGATTCAGGATGCAGAGGGGCACACCAGGGTGGTGCACAGGAACCGTTTGTTGGAGGTCAACTTCTTGCCCCTTCCTGAGTTAGATCAGGGTGAGGAGTCCAGTACAACCAGTCAGTTGCTTGACTGCGCAGAGTCCGATGAGGAGGACAGTGCAGATGGCCTGACGGTCTCAGGGGATGCAGTGGGGCTAGCAGTCTCATCACTTGGAGACTCACCTAGATCTGAGTGGGCAGAAGCGGAAGAGTTCATTCCGTCTAGTCTGGTAGTCAGTCCTGTGGGGGCCACTGCTCAGTCTCCACCCAACATACACGCACCACACAACACACATGCACCACACATAGAGGCATCACACTCACTCGATGTAGGTGTTATATCTCACACTGATTCGCACACAGGGGCACCACCCTCACTCGATACAGATGTTGCAGCTCGCACTGTCTCACGCACACAAGTAGAGAGCGATGGTCGGGTTAGGACACGCACAGGGAGGGTGGTGAGGTCAGTGAACAGGTTAATAGAATCTATGGCTCAGATGCCATTTCTACGGAGTGTGAGGGTTTGAACTTTGATGGAGGTTGGAGTCATTCAAACTAGTTTAATGTGAGTTATTAGGTGTCTATCAGACAGGGTTGTTTTGGGCCAAGTGCATGGTGTGGCGTATCAGGCGTCACATTGATCTAAGGGAATTCTGAGACTTGATCAACCTCATTATTTTCTGGACCTCGTAACCGAGGTAGCTCCTAAGTTGACTGGAGGACTAGGTCCTTCTTTTCACTTGTGCCAGTAGTCAGTGATGGGCTTTTCCTTTCCTCTTTCTCTTTTTATCCTGCTGTCAGGATGTTGGTGAATTTCAGGAGGGGTGAATGTATACTTGTTTATCCTTTCTTACATCGGAGTCCCGTGGACGGTTTCTCCTTCTAACGCACACGAGTGAAGTCCGGGCAGTGGTTGAGCTTCGACCCTCACGTCCGTAAGAAACACCGCTCCAGCTGGAGGACTGGACGTTTGTCGAAGGGTTTGAAACCAAAATAAATGGCAAGGTGGGCCAAATAGAGTCCTGTGTGTCCCCCCTCCTTCTTTGATCATGATGATGATGATGATGATGAGAAACTGAGGGCCCCCACAACACCTGGGGCCCCACCCAAAATAGAACACAACGCAGAGCTAATGATGAGAGTGACGGGCGTGCAGCAGGCTGACCAGCATAGAACAGCATAGGACTGCCCCCGTTACATTGGTGCCGTGACCCTCCTGGATCCTGAGAGCGACATCAGTTGCTCGCCGCGGGAGGCTGCTGTCGTCATCAAGCCCCAGACGTCCTCAGGTATTTCTATAGACTGTACACTCATGTTACAGTGGACTGGAGTTGAGCTGTGTGGACACTGGACAGTCATAGCTGTGGTTACCATGGACTGGGCTTGTGAACAGGACATTTGTATATATTGAAGGAAGAAAAACACACGAAAAAAAAAGGAAAAAAGTTAACGTCGATGTGATTGAAGGACTCGTGTGAATAATCTATTGATGTAAACTACTAGATATGTGCATATGTGATTAGTCTATTGGTGAATTTGTTGATTGTGTGTGATTGTTTCAATCTCTTAGTGATTTCTAGGTTCAATTATTTAAATGAATTGAGCTTTTCATTTTTTTATTTTATTTTTTATTTTATCTGAGTGTTAGAGGTAGGAACATGGCAGAGGGTGGTTCGTACGTAGGTGGGGGTAACATTGCTGATCAGGATCTTTTGGATCGCCAGTGTGCTATGGAGAGGGGGTACCAGTTAGATGTGGGTGGGGGTTTATGGCTAGGTGTAGGTAGGAGTTTCGGGCAGCTCTTAGAGGGCGGGGAACCAGACACCAGAGCACCAGGACCTAGAGACCCGACCACATTTGGCACTCCTCAGTTCACCTCCACATGCTACGTAGAACGGGCCAGGCCAGGTATCAGCGAAGGGGCTGTGCTAGGTAACAGCGAGCAGCCAGTGGGTGAGTTAGCCACGCTCATTACTCAGTTAGCAGAGAAGATAGGAGAGTCAATCACTGCTAAGCTGCAGGAAAAACAAATGCTTAGAAACACACACACAGACAGTGCTAGGTCTGCTGAACAGCGTTCGGAGACAGCTCCTAGTGTTAGAGTAGTAATGCAGACAGACGCTAGGGAGCCTCCTATTTTCAGGGGCGATAGCTCTGATAAGTTTACAGTTCATGAGTGGGAGAGCCTAATGACTTTGTATTTGAGGAGGCGAGCCATTCCAGTTAGTGAGCAGTCACATGAGATTCTAGCTAAGCTTATGGGGAAAGCAGGGGACGTGGTGAGGATAAAGCTGCGCAACACATCTGTCGACCACATAGCGAACCCCCACATTATTTTTGATGTACTGAAGCAACACTTTAGTGACCTCACATACTCGAGCATGCCCCTGGCGGACTTTTATGGTACGCTGCCCAAGCCAGGTGAGGACGCTATGGAGTATTGGATTAGGCTTAATAAGACAGTGGAGGTGGCTGAAGTGGCAGGGCCGTAGTATTGAAGAGCCAAGCCACGAGGTAAGCATGATGTTTATCAAACACTGTCCAGATCAGTCTCTTGCCAATGTCTTTAAGTTCAAGTCCGCAGGGAAATGGTCTGCTAGCGAGATCCAAGAGAGGCTTGATGAGCACATGCTGGAGGGGAAGTCCCGTGTTGCTGCAGGTGGACAACGTGAAGCAGGCGCGGTAGAGCGTAGGTTCCATTCACAGGTTCATGTCCCTGTAGTCGACGTGGCTCCCGACTTGAACACGACCGTGCCGGTGGTGCCATCTCCCGTCCCGGCTCATGCGTCATCTCCTACACCATTTTGTGCAAGGTCTCCTACACCGTCTCCTGCACCTGTCTCTGGCGGTGATGACTATATGAGGATTTTGGTGAGCTTGCTAGACCGTTTGGTCACAATGCAGACTCAGGTTCCAGTTAGCGCTGCAGTCCGGACACCGACGCAGACTCAACCGCCAGCTAGCGCCGCAGGGCAGGTGCCAGACGCACCGCAGCGGTTGTGCAGGGTTTGTAAGTCTCCGGATCACTCCACATTTTCCCACTGCAGCCGGGAGAACGGATGTATAAACTGTTTGTTTCCTGGTCATTGGAAGAGGGACTGTCCTCACCCTTCAGCCGCCCAACCAGCTCCGTTCTCAGCCTGGTGGAAGAGCTGGTCATCAGTCTCGTCCGTTAAACTACTAAACCCACACTTAGAAAGGGATGGTGTGGGTAATGTAGATGTATCCCTCACTGATGTCTCCGACCTGGCTCACTTGTATGAAGACAAGTGTGCCAAAGCACCTCAGGGTTCGCGTATGGTCATTCAGGCGACACAGAGGATTCAGGCTTTCAGTGACTTGTTCTATGCTCCTGTTCTTGTCAACCAGAGTGTGCAGCTTAATGGCATGTTGGATACTGGCTCTATGTCATGCAGTATCAGTGAAAATGCAGTAGAGAAGCTCCGCTCTGGGGGTGTTTTACCTGAGAAGCAGCAGCCTGAAGAGAACATTGTCTTGATTGGCTGCGGTGGTCTGGAGACTAGGCCTGATGGTTTTTATGACCTCAACATGCAGCTTTATGGTGTTTCCTTTGTCATACCCACTCTGGTCGTGCCCGGTCAGCATGATGATCTGATAGTCGGCACAAACGTCATTAAACATGTGGCCCATGTACTCAAGAGTGGTACTGAGTACTGGGACATCACGACCAGACAGGAACATCCATCTAGTCCTGACGTTGAACAGTTCTTGTCCATGTTCACGAATGTAGAGCGCTGGAGGGGTGGTGCAGTTCCTGAGAAGATAGGTACTGTTAAGCTCACCCAGGCCGTGACACTCTTACCGAGGCACGATCACTTAGTCTGGGGCAGACTTCCTGCTAAGGTGCCTATGTCAGCTGGAAGCACTGTTGTTGTGGAGCCGACAGACTCCAAGGCCATGCCACGCGGTGTCCTCGTAGGTCGACTTGTCACACCGCTCTGGAGTGATAGGTGGGTACCCATGACTGTTGTCAATCCATCTGACAAAGCCATCACGCTGAAAAGGAACTGCAAGTTGGCTGATGTGTTTCCATGCTTGGCGATTGAGGACTTTAATGTTTTCCAGGGACTGCAATCAGTTGCGGGGAGGCATGAGTCCAACGCCACAGGTAGTGCCTGTCCCCCTGTCCAGCCGGCTAGGGGTTTGTCAGAGCTCGGACTCAGTGACATTGACCTCAGCTCCTGTCAGGTTAGTGAGGCATGCAAGTCCCAGCTTACTCAGCTGCTCACCGAGTACCATGACATATTCTCCAGGGACTCTCTGGACTGTGGCGAGGTCACAGGATACACACATCGCATCCATCTGGTGGGTGAGCGCCCTTTTCGCTTGCCCTACAGGAGGGTTCCCCCAGCCCACTATCAGAAGTTGAGACAGGTTCTCACTGATATGGAGGAGAAAGGGATTATCCGGAAGTCCTCGAGCGCATACGCTTCACCGCTGGTTATGGTGTGGAAGAAGGATGGCGGGCTTCGGATCTGCACTGATTTCAGATGGCTGAATGCTCGGACCTTGAAAGACGCTCATCCCTTGCCACACCAGTCGGACTGTCTTGCCGCGCTGGGTGGTAACTGCCTCTTTAGTACGATGGACCTCACCTCTGGCTTCTTCAACATCCCAATGCATGAAGATGACAAGAAGTACATTGCTTTCACGACTCCCCTTGGGTTGCATGAATACAATCGCATGCCACAGGGCCTTTGTAATAGCCCTGCAGCCTTCATAAGAATGATGATTGGGATCTTTGGGGATCTGAACTTCACGAAGCTTTTGTGCTATCTTGATGATCTTCTTGTCTTCGCGCCGTCAGAGGTTGAGGCTCTGTCGAGGCTCCGCACTGTGTTTCAGAGGTTGAGGGAGAACAACTTGAAACTGGCTCCAAAAAAGTGTCATCTGCTGCAGAAGCGGGTGCGGTTTTTGGGCCACGTGGTTGATGGCGGAGGTGTGTCTGTCGATCCCTCCAAAGTAGAGGTAATCTCCAACATGACAGTGCAGGATCTCATGGAAGGTGATGGGTGCACGCCTTCTGTTCGTAGGATCAAATCATTCCTTGGTATGGTATTTTACTACCAGCATTTCCTCCCGAACTGCTCCTCCGTGGCTAAGCCCCTGTTCGCCCTTACAGCTGGACAAAAGAGGAGGGGGAGGTCAGCTAAGGATAAGAAGCCCCATGGCAGCTTCCGTAAGCTTACCTCCGCAGACTGGACGGCGGAATGTGGGGAAGCATTTGATCTGTTGAATACGATGTTACTGGAGTGTGTGGTGCTTGCCCATCCAGACTTTGAGGTGCCTTTCATTTTGTCGGTCGATGCGTCTTTGGACGGACTCGGCGCGGTGCTGTCTCAAGTGCCCCGAGGAGAGTCCAAGGCCAGACCTGTTGGTTTTGCAAGCAAGTCCCTCAGTGCCTCACAGCGGAAGTATCCAGCTCATAGACTGGAGTTCATGGCGCTGAAGTGGAGTGTTTGTGAAAAGTTCAGCCACTGGCTGAAGGGTCAAAGCTTTACCGTATGGACAGATAATAATCCGCTGACTTATCTCCTAACGAAGCCGAAGCTTGACGCGTGTGAGATCCGCTGGGTGTCTAAGTTGGCGTCTTACACCTTCGATCTCAAACACCTGCCAGGGAAGAAAAACGTGGTGGCGGATGCCTTGAGTCGCGACCCTTTTTCCAAGCCCGTCAGTCAGCGGCTACTTAGGGAGCCCTACCCGGCCCTTGTTCAGGAAGCCGACGGGGTTGAGGGGGACTCTGTGCAGGATGTTTTCAGACTCAGCTGCCAGTCCCAATCAGTGAGTAGTGCGCGATCTGGGTTTGCTTGTGATGCAGCTGAGGTCAGGGCTTTTTGTCAAGCCAAATGTGACTGGCCTGATGCATCAGTATTCAGAGCACTCAGTTTGGTCCAACACGTTCAGCATCTGTCGGGTGGTCAGGATACACTGCCGATGTTATCCACCGAGGAGCTCAGGTTGAGTCAGGAGCAGGACCCCTGCATCTCCAAGGTGTTGCCCTTTGTCGCTGTTCAGAAGTGGCCATCGAGGCGTGAGAGGCATGGTGCTGACCAGAAGGTCCTCAGGCTGTTGAAACAGTGGGAGAAGTTGGAAGTCAATGATGGTGTCTTGTACAGGGTGACAAAGGACCCAGTGTCCAAGCAGAGGAGGTCTCAGTATGTTTTACCTCTGAGCCTGAAAGACAAGGCACTGTCTGGCATCCACGATCACGCTGGTCATCAGGGCCAGGACCGTACTCTCTCTCTTGCAAGGCAGCGTTTTTATTGGCCTGACATGGAGAGGGATATCAGAACATATGTCAGATGCTGTCGGAGATGTGTGTTTGGGAAGACCCCAGAGCCAGCTGCTTGCGCGCCCCTGGAGAGCATTAAAACCTCCGCACCGATGCAGCTTGTGTGTATGGATTTCTGGTCCGCTGAGGACAGTAAGCAGCGGTCAGTCGATGTCTTAGTGGTTACTGACCACTTCACTAAGCTTGCTCACGCGTTCCCCTGCGCCAATCAAACAGCGAAGCAGGTCGCCAAGAAACTCTGGGATCATGTATTCTGTGTTTACGGGTTTCCGGAGAGAATACATTCTGACCAGGGCACAAACTTTGAGAGCAACCTGATTGCAGAGCTTCTCAGGTTGGCGGGTGTAGCGAAGTCCCACACGACGGCCTACCATCCTATGGGTAATGGCGGGACAGAGCGGTTTAATCGCACGATGGGGAATATGCTCTGTTCCCTTCCGCTTCAGCAGAAGCAACAGTGGCCTCAGCAGATCCATTCTCTCACGCTCGCGTACAATGCCACTGTTCACGAGACCACGGGTTACGCGCCTTTCTTCCTGATGTATGGGCGTGTCCCAAGACTGCCGGTGGATGTTATGTTCAGGCAGGTTTTGCATGACCCTCAAGTTGTAGACTATGACTCTTATGCTCAGTCTCTGCTTTCCTGTCTAAGGAGTGCAATGGAGATCGCTCAGAAGCACTCCACGGCTGAGCAGCAGCATCAGGCGCGACAGTACAACAGACACGCCAAGGGCACTGTCCTGTCTGTCGGGGATCGTGTTTTGGTTGCGAACCAGAGTGAGCGAGGGAAGAGAAAGTTGGCTGACAAATGGGAGAACGGAGTGTACACGGTTGTCGGTGTCAACCCCAATATCCACGTCTACAAGATTCAGGATGCAGAGGGGCACACCAGGGTGGTGCACAGGAACCGTTTGTTGGAGGTCAACTTCTTGCCCCTTCCTGAGTTAGATCAGGGTGAGGAGTCCAGTACAACCAGTCAGTTGCTTGACTGCGCAGAGTCCGATGAGGAGGACAGTGCAGATGGCCTGACGGTCTCAGGGGATGCAGTGGGGCTAGCAGTCTCATCACTTGGAGACTCACCTAGATCTGAGTGGGCAGAAGCGGAAGAGTTCATTCCGTCTAGTCTGGTAATCAGTCCTGTGGGGGCCACTGCTCAGTCTCCACCCAACATACACGCACCACACAACACACATGCACCACACATAGAGGCATCACACTCACTCGATGTAGGTGTTATATCTCACACTGATTCGCACACAGGGGCACCACCCTCACTCGATACAGATGTTGCAGCTCGCACTGTCTCACGCACACAAGTAGAGAGCGATGGTCGGGTTAGGACACGCACAGGGAGGGTGGTGAGGTCAGTGAACAGGTTAATAGAATCTATGGCTCAGATGCCATTTCTACGGAGTGTGAGGGTTTGAACTTTGATGGAGGTTGGAGTCATTCAAACTAGTTTAATGTGAGTTATTAGGTGTCTATCAGACAGGGTTGTTTTGGGCCAAGTGCATGGTGTGGCGTATCAGGCGTCACATTGATCTAAGGGAATTCTGAGACTTGATCAACCTCATTATTTTCTGGACCTCGTAACCGAGGTAGCTCCTAAGTTGACTGGAGGACTAGGTCCTTCTTTTCACTTGTGCCAGTAGTCAGTGATGGGCTTTTCCTTTCCTCTTTCTCTTTTTATCCTGCTGTCAGGATGTTGGTGAATTTCAGGAGGGGTGAATGTAACCAGGTTAAAATTAATGTTTTATTTTATTTTGTTTGAGTATGAAATATCACCAAATCCTGTCTGTGTGCTGTTATTTGTGTTTACTACATTTTATTTTATGTCATTATTTACTTTTATGTATGTTTTACAACGACCGTCATATACATGTACTGTCGCTTTAAGAGAGAGGTCTTGTGGGTACACGGAAGAGGGAACGCGGGAGAGGCCATTTTTGTTTTGTGGGAGGAGTCTCAAGCAGCGATCGAGCCGAGCCACGTGTGTTTCTTACCGTAGCACAGTTTTGCTGGTTGAGGAGAAAGTAACCTTGAGTATCCCTGTAAGAAGATACTGCAAGCTGTGGGATAAAATACTTGTTTATCCTTTCTTACATCGGAGTCCCGTGGACGGTTTCTCCTTCTAACGCACACGAGTGAAGTCCGGGCAGTGGTTGAGCTTCGACCCTCACGTCCGTAAGAAACACCGCTCCAGCTGGAGGACTGGACGTTTGTCGAAGGGTTTGAAACCAAAATAAATGGCAAGGTGGGCCAAATAGAGTCCTGTGTGTCCCCCCTCCTTCTTTGATCATGATGATGATGATGATGATGAGAAACTGAGGGCCCCCCACAACACCTGGGGCCCCACCCAAAATAGAACACAACGCAGAGCTAATGATGAGAGTGACGGGCGTGCAGCAGGCTGACCAGCAGAGAACAGCATAGAACTGCCCCCGTTACACAAGAGAGGCAAGATTGAGATGGTTTGGACATGTGGAGGAGAGATGCTGAGTATATTGGGAGAAGGATGCTGAATATGGAGCTGCCAGGGAAGAGGAGAAGAGGAAGGCCAAA
>NC_079212.1:88308985-88443985 GCF_029633865.1 Lampris incognitus | reverse complement strand
TGTCCTCCTGGCTTTGACAAACACCCAGTTGGGACAACCACACTTAACCAGGGCCTGTTTAATGTGGGGTTTCTCCCCTTCCCCGGCTGCTGTGTCGGTGGGGATGTTGTCAGCTCAGTGGTGCAGCATCCTGATGACTCCTAGTTTCTGCTCCCGTGGATGACGAGAATCAAACCTTAAGTGCTGATCAGTATGTGTAGGTTTACACTAAACATCAGCAATCAAATGTCCCCCATCACCAACTGCAACTTCACAGTCTAAGAAGGCTGACCTGTCATGTTCCACATCCTCCTTAAACTATTAGTTTTCACCACTACGACACTGTAGGTGTGGCATTGCCTACTTGTTACTATTGACGGAAAATATTTGCCTCAAGTTTTTCTGTCAAGCATTGTGTCTCAATGAAAGTGTGAACATAGTTTTGAATGTGTTGTCTCACTGCTCAGTACCTTTGCATCCATAATACTCATACTGAACATTTTAAGTTGTTATTTCAGTGACTGGACTTTTGAAAGCATGCATTTTTCAATAAAATTTGCATATTTTACCCCCAATTCTCATGGTAAGGAGAAAACTATTGTTGTTGTTTTTTTTAGCCTTGAAATCTATTTACTTGGATTCCTTGACCCCGAAAATGTATACTTTGACACAAATTTTGTCATTATAGCTATAACAGAAGCAAAGATATGAGCTCTAGTGTACTGTCGGCGGCCATTTTGGGGGGGGGCGCGTGTATTTCAGATATAAAATGTGATCTCACTTCTATCTTTGGATGAATTTATTTCTATGGCCCTAAGGTACTTCCATACCAAAGGAGACCTTTCGATCATGACCATTTTAACCCAGGTGTCGTCCACAAATCTGAACCAATGGCTAGCTGGTGTCCCTGGATAGGACATCAGAGCCCTCTTTTCCACTTCCTCCATATACAAGTTGGCCACCACAGGTGAGACTGGGGAACCCATAGCACACCCATGCCTCTGCCTATAGTACTGCCCCCCTGTATGTGAAGTACGTGGACTGAAGACACAGCTTCAGGAGCAGACACACTTGGTCAGTGTTAAGGGTGGGGTCGTTTTGTAATTTCACACGAACTACCTCCACTGCTTCATCAACAGGAACGCACGTGAAGAGAGACGTGACATCATAAGAGATGGACGGCACAACACAGGAGAGCTAACACGTCAGGCCAGGACTCCCCAGTCTACACCATCTACAGGCCAGGACTCCACAGTCTACACCATCTACAGGCCAGGACTCCACAGTCTACACCATCTACAGGCCAGGACTCCACAGTCTACACCATCTACAGGCCAGGACTCCCCAGTCTACACCATCTACAGGCCAGGACTCCACAGTCTACACCATTTACAGGCCAGGACTCCACAGTCTACACCATCTACAGGCCAGGACTCCCCAGTCTACACCCATTACAGGCCAGGACTCCCCAGTCTACACCATCTACAGGCCAGTGGCCACTCTTCCAAGGATGTGGATGTGCACATCCTTGATAGGGAGGAACGCCGGTTTGAACGGCGAGTCAAAGAGACCATCTATGTGAAGAGGGAACGACCGTCCCTGAACCGAGGGGAGTCTCAAAGTACATCTGTCGCCATCTTACAATGCTGTGATTGCAACTATTCCCCAACCCTCTGTGAGTAGTACACATGACCACTGAAACTCTAGTTAATGGTCACGATCATTTGCATATGAAACCGGTCGTTGTTTTCGGTCGTTGTGCCGCTGAAGGTCACGTAGGTGTGCGATGAAACGTTTCTCTCTCATTTAACGTTGTGCCCAGATGAACGGACTCAACTCTGTGATTCTCTTACCTGGATTACTGAGCATAAAGACACCGCTGATGCTGAACTGAAACACACGAGGAGGGCCCTCCCCCACTGGATATGGACCTCCATGCGAACTCAGATTTATCAGCTATATTAAGAGATGAGGCCGCGTACCTTACTGTGACTTACTGCCTCCTCCGTGGGAGAACTAAATGGATGGGGAAGATGAGGAGTATCGATGGCGACTGGATAGAGGAGAGGGAAGAGATGAAAGGCGGTTATATTTCATCTCCATGTAGAGTCACTACACGGGGAGATTAGACACCGGTGGAGGTCCAGGTCTTATATGGAGAGACAGTCTTCTCCGCCACCTCAACCAACCCCCTTGTCTCCCACTCTCCCATTGCTCTCCTTCATTCTCTCTCTCTCTCTCACTCCCTCTTCATCCCAACCTTCCTTCTCTTTGAGATAAGCGCCGTGAGTAATCTGCTCTCACCTCCCTTATTCTCCTCTCCCCACTCGCCGCTCTTCATCTCGCGCTTTCTACTTTTATCGCTGTCGTTCTCTTATTCTAGCCATCCCAGGTCCCCCATTAGGATATCTTCCATTGGGAACTCCAGCTATGCCGACCGCGCTCTCCATCACCCCCGCCCCCCCCGCCCCCACAACACAACACAAACCAAGATGGAGACGGTCATGTGAAGTGAAGTGCAGAGGGGCAGACATTAAATGAAGAGTCCAAGTGTCTCCTGGTGTGTAAGAACATTGCCAGTGTATTGTGTTTTTCACCAGACCAACATTTTGTTTTGACAAAGTGCCTCGCTGTAGACTAGGCTCGCTCAGACTGGGACCAGAGCTGTGCCACCAGTAACCAGCCACCCCTCTGAGGGATGCAAGTGTGTGTAGAGGGTGTGTGTCGGGACCTTTGCCCTCTGCCATAGACAGAGGTGTAAAAAGAGGCGAGATCTTGTGTGGCTTTGTCCCGGTAACACGATATGAGCGGACCCGAGCAGAGGAGGGGAAAAAGAGAGAGTAGAGAGAAAACTAAAAAGGAAGAGGACTCAACTCGGAATATGTCCCTGCGTGTGGCGCACCTATCGAGGCCGTCATCCGAACATCCCAACCTAACAACTAGATCACTGAATGCAGCACATCCCCTGGTAATGCTAGCCTGCTGGATTCACTGTGAGCGCTTAGAATCAGAATCAGAATCAGAATACTTTATTCATCCCCGAGGGGAAATTGGGTTTAGGTCTAGGATGTAGACTTGTCATTGGTGTCTGTCAACAAAGTGTCTCAGCAGCTGATGGTGAAGCTCCAGATGGGGTTCTGAAGTTCACAGTGCTCCCTGAAGAGCTGCACTCTGTAAAAGAAACAAATTTAACAAAAACTACATGTTGAATGAGGTTCATGTGATTAATTCTAATGTGTAAACCCCAGTTTTGACATCTAAAGATAGAGCTGGTACTGGCTGGAAGAGCTTGGTCTGCTGCATCTTGTGGGCCCAGGGACCACGACCCTGCCTGGAGCTGCGCCCAAATAGGAAACGCCGAGAGCGGTCTGACAGGACGCGGAAGCGGGGCAGGCTAAGCTAACTGCTAACCCATGCAGACCGGCAGTTCCAATAACACTGAGGGCGGTCTGGCGGCGGCCTCGCCTAGCGTTGACTGTGTTTTTGATGTCGTCGTGTGGGGTGCGGGGAGGTGTGTCGAGGGTGTCTGGTTGGGAGAGCTGGTGTTGGATCGGCTGGGGGAGCTTGGTCTGCTGCGTCCTGTGGGCCCAAGGACCACGGCCCTGACTGGAGCTGTGTCCGAAGAGGAAACACCGAGGGCGGTCTGACAGGACGCGGAAGCGGGGCAGGCTAAGCTAATTGCTAGCCCATGCAGGCCGGCAGTTCCGACAGTCATCCTGGCTGGCGTTCCTTCTCCTGGACAGTGATTTTCTTTGTTTAGTTTGGATGCTAGTTTGGGTATGTGTTAGTTTGGATATGTGTGTTAGTTTGGATATATGTGTTAGTTTGGATATATGTGTTCTTGTAATTTTTGGATATGTGTTTTTGCCTTTGTGCTCCACTGCTGTGGGCTGGGGGAAACGAAATGCAATGACAAATAAAGTGCGCTGATTCCTGATGCCTAAATTGTCTCATTAGTTTGAATAAACGAATAAAGATATATCAAAAAATAATATCATTAATTTGTGAAGGCAACACGAAGGTACTTTCCACACACCGTCCATTCTTGGCTGACTGACTTGATGTGAGATTGTAAGTTTTACATGACTTCAGACAATTCAACAACGACAATGGCTGCTGCCCGTTTGAACCCGTGGCCCTGCTGGATGAAGCTTGGCGCTTGATGTTGAACTCGTAGAAATAAGACTGATCTTATTTAAGATATTCAGCACAGGCCCTACTCTCAGCTCACCAGTCAGTCTTCGCTCCAGCCCTCACCTCTGGTCATGAGCTTTGGGGAGTGACCGAAAGGGCGAGGTTCCGGATACAAGAGGCTGAAATGAGTTTCCTCCGTAGGGTGTCTGGGCTCAGCCTTACAGATAGGGTGAGGAGCTCGGGCATCCGGAGGGAGCTCGGAGCAGAGCCGCTGCTCCTTCGCGTCGAAAGGAGCCAGTTGAGGTGGTTCGGGCATCTGATTAGGATGCCTCCTGGGCGCCTTCCTTTAGAGGTTTTCCGGGCACGTCCAACTGGGAGGAGACCCCGGGGTGGAGCCAGAACTCGCTGGAGGGACTACATGTCCAATCTGGCCTGGGAACGCCTTGGGATCCCCCAGGAGGAGCTGGAGGGCGTTGCTGGGGAGAGGGACGTCCGGAGTGGCCTACTTAGCTTGCTGCCACCGTGACCCGACCCCGGAGAAGCGGCTGAAGATGAGATGAGATGAGATGAGATGAGATGAGATGAGATGAGATGAGATGAGATGAGATGAGATGAGATGAGATGAGATGAGATGAGATGAGATGAGATGAGGTGAGGTGAGGTGAGGTGAGGTGAGGTGAGGTGAGGTGAGGTGAGGTGAGGTGAGATGAGATGAGATGAGATGAGATGAGATGAGATGAGATGAGATGAGATGAGCACGGTCCTGTACGTTCACGTTTGGCAGCGTAGCTCTCTATGTGTCCGTTAACCACCACCGACCCCTACCATGTGACGTGTACCTCAGCCAGGCCTGCCCACACGGACGGTGAGACGGCACGTAGAGGAGCATGAAACAGGGAAAGCGCAAAAAGAGAAGGGATTGGAACAGTACGTCCATTCTCTTAATTCTGTTAACATTCAATCAGGTCTCCATTATCATTCTCGGGAAATTATGACGGCGGTTATCTGCCAAGGATCCCGCGTGTCTCCGTGTCGCCCACCCAGACGCCCCTGGCTCCTGCTCATCACCTGTTAACACCCCGCCAACCGAGTCACGAGTCGCGGAAACACTCGTCACAGGAAGCGATGAAAGCTCTATTCACAGTCACGCGTCCTCCCTCTTCTTCTCTGTCTTTGTGCGGGACGGCCCTGCTCTATTTATCCGTCTGCCCCCTCGCCTCACCGCCGACCGCCTGACGGGCTAACAGGTCGTCAATATGAATGAACCGGCAGAAAGGAAAAGTAATTACGATCTCCTTCTAATCCCCCCTTCGCTCCCACAAAGTCGAAGATTTACCCTGTCGTTGCTCACCTTACCTTTTAAGTGTGCGCGCGCACGCGCGTGTGCACGCCCACGTGTGCACGAGTGTGTGCGTGAGTGTGTGCGTGCGTGCGTGCGTTTGTGACTGTGTGCGCGCGCGCATTGCAGTCCTCATCAGGATCCAGTGAGCAGGGATCAAGTCTCTCTTTCACCCATCAGGATAACATGTCTAATTAATCCAATCTCTCTCTCCTTAATCTCCATTCAGACTGCGGGCGGAGCGGAGGGATCTGTGAAGGGCCACGATTCAGTTAAGAAGCGCCGCAGCGGGCAGAACACAGGGAGGGCGATTGAGTCGGGGAAGGGGAGACGGAGGAGGGATAGAGAGGGAGAAAGAAAGAGACGGAGTTGAAAAGCAGGCGGGAAGTGAGGGAGGTGGGAAGCGAGGCTGCAGCGGTGTCAGGGAGGGAGGAGGACAGACTGAATTAGCTCCCCCACCTATTTCCCACCTTCATCCGCAGGAATTAGACAGAAGGAGGGAGAGAGGGATGATAGTTTTAACCGTCTGAAAGGAGCCCAGATAAGAAGCGAGCGGCCGGGCACAGGAAGGAGGGGTCGAGATGGGATGAAGAAGTTAATTACCTGAGTGGAGGGCATGGAGAGAGGAAGAGAGAGAGAGAGGGAGAAGGAGAGGAAGAGAGAGGGAAAGAGAGGGAGGGAGGAAGAGAGAGGGGGGAGGGAGAGAGGAAGAGAGAGGAAGCGAAGAGAGGGAAAGAGAGGGGGAGAGAGAGAGGGGGGTGGGAGAGAGGAAGAGAGCAAGAGAAAGAGGAAGCAAGAGAGAGCAAGAGAGAGAGAGGGAGAAAGAGGGGAGAGAGGAGGAGAGAGAGGGAAAGAGAGGGGAGAGAGGAGGCGAGAGAGAGAGGGGGAGAGCAAGAGAGAGACGGGGTCGGAGAGAGGAAGAGAGAGAGTGGGCGAGAGGAAGCGAGAGAGAGAGGGGGCGAGAGAGGAAGAGAGTAATACTAAAAATACAAACAAGGGCAGTTTAACTTTCGGACATATGTAAAACTAAGGGACCCCCCTCTCGTCTCATCACCAAGCCCTGCAACGCCAAGAGCCGAGGAGTAACAGGAACCCCCTTACCCAACTGATCCTGAGGCTGAGACCCCAAACCTGCTCTAGTAACACACCTCAGCAACACAACACGTCACCAGTCAGACCCAATCACA
Organism: Lampris incognitus; assembly: GCF_029633865.1. NCBI lineage: Eukaryota > Metazoa > Chordata > Actinopteri > Lampriformes > Lampridae > Lampris > Lampris incognitus. The sequence goes on along the minus strand of NC_079212.1, from coordinate 88,437,346 downwards.
CTACCCAACAGCTAAACAACACTACACCACACACTGTAACACACACACTGTAACACACACACACACACACACACACACACACACACACACACACACACACACACACACACACACACACAGCAGCATGCAGTGCTGTCTGTCTCCACATGGACAATGCTGTCTGTCTCCACATGGACAGTGCTGTCTGTCTACACATGGACAGTGCTGGTTGTCTACACATGGACAGTGCTGTCTGTCTCCACATGGACAGTGCTGGTTGTCTACACATGGACAGTGCTGTTTGTCTCCACATGGACAGTGCTGTCTGACTCTACACGGACAGTGCTGTCTGTCTCCACATGGACAGTGCTGTCTGTCTTTACACGGACAGTGCTGTTTGTCTCCACATGGACAGTGCTGTCTGTCTCTACATGGATAGTGCTGTTTGTCTCCACATGAACAGTGCTGTTTGTCTACACATGGACAGTGCTGTCTGTCTCCACATGGACAGTGCTGTCTGTCTCCACACGGACAGTGCTGTTTGTCTCCACATGGATAGTGCTGTTTGTCTCCACATGGACAGTGCTGTTTGTCTCCACATGGATAGTGCTGTTTGTCTACACATGGACAGTGCTGTCTGTCTCCACATGGACAGTGCTGTTTGTCTCCACATGGATAGTGCTGTTTGTCTCCACATGAACAGTGCTGTTTGTCTCCACATGAACAGTGCTGTCTGTCTCCACATGGACAGTGCTGTCTGTCTCCACATAGACAGTGCTGTCTGTCTCCACATGGACAGTCCACCACAGCAGATGATGTGAACATGGTGACTGACCACCAACTAAACACAACCCTGACTGTGTGCAGACTGAGTGAGCACAGCCTTGCCATTGAAAAGGGGAGACACAGGAAGACCTGCTCCCTGCAGAGCGAAGGCTGTGCTGTCACTGCACCCTCATCATCATCATCATCATCATCATCATCATCACTGCACCCTCAGTGAGCCTGAAACAGAGCTACACCTCCTCACCACATGTGGAAATATAAACATATTACAGAAGCACATTTTAAACAATTCCAGCTAAGAACAGAAGGTTTTCTAAACCTCCCAGAAGAAGAAAAACTACCAGTCCTACTGGGGTAGACCCAGAGAGCTGTAAGGTAGCAGCAGTCTGTGTTGCTGCCTGCCATAAAGTGAGGCACAGTGAGTGTAGGTTAGCAGCAGTCTATGTTGCTGCTGCCATAAAGTGAGGCACAGTGAGTGACAGTAACCTGATACTCGCTGTTGCTGCCATGTTTGATGACAGTATGTTCTTTTGTCTTGTACTATGTTTCGTTTGTTGTTGTGTGTTTCTGTGTTGCAGTGTTTGATTGTTTGTTTGTTGTAGTGTATTTGTTTGTGCTTGTTTGTTTGTTGTAGTGTGTTTGTTTGTTGAAGTGTGTTTGTTTGTTGTAGTGTGTTTGTTTGTTGTAGTGTGTTTCTTTGTTGCAGTGTTTCTTTGTTGTAGTGTGTTTCTTTGTTGTAGTGTGTTTCTTTGTTGTAGTGTTTCTTTGTTGCAGTGTTTCTTTGTTGTAGTGTGTTTCTTTGTTGCAGTGTTTCTTTGTTGTAGTGTGTTTCTTTGTTGTAGTGTGTTTCTTTTTTGCAGTGTTTCTTTGTTTGTTGTAGTGTGTTTCTTTGTTGAAGTGTGTTTCTTTGTTGTAGTGTGTTAGTTTTAATGGTGTTTTCCAATTGATGTTTGGACATGTGCTTTGGCAATATTTACATTGTTACATCATACCAATAAAGCCATCTGAACTGAATTGAGAGAGGGGGAGAGAGAGAGAGAGAGAGAGAGAGGGCAACTTGAATGAAGAGGAGAGAGATATCTTGCCCAGTTACCCCCCAGAGTCCCTGATGCATAACGAAACAAATTTGGATAGGCGGTCGGTGTGTGTGTGTGTGTGTGTGTGTGTGTGTGTGTGTGTGTGTGTGTGTGTGTGTGTGTGTGTGTGTGTATGTTGCGGAGAGTGTAGTGCAGCAATGATGTTGGAGCCGGTCTCGCGGCTCTTCCAGGGGACAGACAACGTTGTGATGTTAAACAGGATTCAAAGGAAGACACAGAGCTCCAGACTATATCCCACCACGAACCTGCAGACCGCAGCCCCCCCCCCCCCCCCGCACGTTAGCCAAAAAAGTTGGGACAAGTAAAGGCGGCGAAGGCTTGCTTGCGAGCGAGGCACTGACGCAAAACCATGAATGTCGATGACATAGTGTATGTGTGAGCTCGCTGACCTGCGCATGGAAAAGCCTGATCCTCCACAGGCCGGGAGCCAGGGCTTCTCACTGACCGACCGGGGGAAAACAATGAGGGGATGAGGGATTGAGAGAGAAGTCAAAAGGATATGAGATGAAAAAGTACAGTCCCATTAATAGGGCAACCTTCAGAGCCATAATTACACAGGCGCCTCCGCGATAATGATCAAAGTGAAGCTGTGCACCCCGGGTCTTTTAACACAGCACTCACAGTGCATTTACATTACCATCATTACTGTCCTTATCATTAACATCATTCAGAACACCACATGAAGGAAGACTCGGCCCGCATAAAGCCCATAATGGACCATATTAGCTCCCAACGACGAGCCCTTGGCCTGATCCAAATGCCTCCTCGCAAAAGGGGGGTGGGGGATAACTTAAACTTTGTATTTTCAAAACGTCCACTGCCCTCTTCCCCTTCCCAAGGTGGAAGTGGTGGAGCCCTGGCCCTGTGATTGGTCCCTGCAGACCAGCCCCGCGGCTCATTCGCTGACTGGACCCTAATTTTGTTAAGGGCGCGGGTTGCTTCCTGTGCTGGCTAAACATATCTGTGTAAATGAGGTTTGGGATGCCTGAGGGAAGCGGGATGGGGAGGAGCGGGGGTGGGATGGAGGGGTTCTTGTAATGGAGCCAGTCAAACAGAGCACCACAGGGAGACGGGGTTGGAGGAAGTCGAGGAGGGAGGACAGGGACACGCAATGAGAAAGCAAGGCCAAAGTAATGGAGGTTAAAAGGGGAGGGGAGGGAGGGGGGGTTACAACCGCATCAAGCGTGCATTAGCTTTGATTAACAGGCCTGGTTTGAGTTACTGCTCTTACATTTCCTTGATGTCAAACAAAGTTGACCCGCGGAGCTGAGACCTGTGTTCCAGCTGACCTCTGGGTCACCACCAGCCTAATGTCTCTCTTGAAGCAAAAAAAACAAACAAATAAGGGAAAAGGCCCCAACTGACTAACAGAGTGTTTCTGACTTAAAGAGGAGCTACAATTGCCCACATCCTGACACCCTTGACTTGAACCTGCAGTAATTTCAACCTCTTTATTTCACAACCATAAACGCCATATCTGCTGTTTCTGTGCCATGCACAACAGCAGCAGCAGCAGCAGCAGCAGGAGCAGCAGCAGCAGCAGCAGCAGGAGCAGAAGCAGCAGGAGCAGCAGGAGCAGCAGCAGCAGCAGGAGCAGCAGGAGCAGCAGCAGCAGCAGCAGGAGCAGCAGGAGCAGCAGCAGCAGCAGCAGCAGCAGCAGCAGCAGGAACAGCAGCAGCAGGAGCAGCAGGAGCAGCAGCAGCAGGAGCAGCAGGAGCAGCAGCAGCAGCAGGAGCAGCAGGAGCAGCAGCAGCAGCAGCAGGAGCAGCAGGAGCAGCAGCAGCAGCAGCAGCAGCAGCAGCAGCAGGAACAGCAGCAGCAGGAGCAGCAGGAGCAGCAGCAGCAGCAGGAGGAACAGCAGCAGCACTGCAGAAACACTCTGGGGAGACTTTTAGCAACTCCGCCAATCATTAACAGGTTAAGAGTCAACGAGAGACAGATTGACGGACAGAGAGTGGACGTAAGACAGTTTTCGGCTGTTCTGCATTTGCGTTTAATAGACGGTGATCAGATCACGTCCCCCTGCTGAGGAGTCCGAATGAAAGGGGCAACCCCGACCCCTAAATCTAATTGAAGCCAAACAGGGACAGTTAGCGGCCAAAGAAACAGGTACTCTCCACCGAACTGCCCCCCCCCCAGGCTGCCGTGCCCCTCTCCTCCGCCCAGCCCTACCTCCCCAACACTCCACCCAGCCCTGACAGGCCCCTAATAGGATTGGTCAGCACCTAATGCCATTATAGTGATCCGTCAGGCACTTGATATTTCCAAGTTGTTGGCAGTAATTTGCTCCTATTATCAGCTTTTACTGAGTGTAAGGGTCACTGTGTAAACATAAAAAAAAACACAAAAAAACTAAATAGGCTTTCACTTCCCACATGGGTGTGTGTGCATGTGTCGGTGTGTGTGCGTATGTAAAAGGGTGTTTGTTTCAGAGGGAGATTCAATTTGAAGGGTTAAATCTAATCAGAGAAGAGTGGCGTCTAACAGGACTGCATGTGTTTAAGTGGTGGTCAGGGGGGACCCCGGATAGCTCTGGTTACCGACATGAGTGGTCTCCTAATTGGTCTGGGATCCTGATAGCTGGTAGTACAGCGGGGTTTTGGTCAGAAATATTGTGTAAAAACAAGGTTGACTTTTTATAGCCTATTTGATATTAGTCATTTGGGTCCAATCTTTACCCTTTCCAGGAGTTATATCATCAAGATTTTGGTCCGTTGTGGATTTCGTATTGACTCTAAAAGCTACATTATGCAAGTTTGGCACAGTAGCGGTGCAACCAGTTTGCTCCGAGCGGTAAGCCCTCGGCGCTTTCAATATATATATATATATCGCCGTCCAAACGTCTAATCGTTCATGCACCACTATGTGCTAACCTATTTAAAACTGCTAAAGATGCATTAGCGCTTGTCCTTCCTAGTGCGAGACAGCTCTCTTGAGGCTTGAGAAGCAAAACTTCTTGGTTTATTCAGTCTCTAGTGGGTGTTCTTTGTTCTATGTAATCTTGTGTAGTAACTCACTACATGGGGGTAGACAAAGAACAGACTTTTCAGAATCAAGTCTTTGTTAATGTGCCACTTGTTAGGTGCCACTTGCACTTGCAGCCAACAAGAGCTGCTACTGTGCCAAACCTGCATGGTGTAGCTTTGATGTTGTCAGGTTGCAGGTCTGTCCATCATCATCATCGGCGGTCACTCGGGGTTGAGTATGACTGTCCTCCCTCTGGGTCCCTCTGGGTCTTCAGGTGGGCATAGAGGCCGATCCTGGAGCCACATAATGGGAGTACGCCTGCGCGTGACAACTTTTTACGTGGAGTGGCTGATGCACCTGCAGCCAGGTGGTAGCCAGAGTCCAATGGCATGGAAAACCAAGACGATTGGAGACCACCCTCTGCTGCAGCCTTCTTCTGCCTCCCCTGCCGTTGTGACCTGGAGACATCTTCCGCCAGTTCTGCCGTTAAGGTCTTTGTTGGATTGCACTTCGTCTGGAACCTCCCCCTTGACCTATCCGCCTTGGGTGGCCCTACCAGGAGCCAGGCTCCGGACAGCACAGCTCTTGGAATCATTGGTACATGCAAGCTTCTCCACCTGGGCAAGGTGGAGATCCAGGAGAAGGTCTGTACAGGAGAGAGGTGGAAAGTGTCACCAAGGGTCAACTATACTTTTCTTGCCCTAAATTTCATTTACAGTCTCAGAGAAATTTACACTCAAATTGCATTCCCTAAAAACAGATAAACAGAGTAATCTGCAATAGTTAGTACTCCTATGACCCTCGGTTTTGTGTACCATGTAAGAGATACATGGTAAGTACTGTTCATTTTCAATTTCCAGAAGGTCAAAGGGCGAGTTGTATTTTTAGTGGATTTTTTGGTTGCTCCTTAGTGTCAGTTTCTTTAGGGATCTAAGGAGAAGGAGCTATAAGAATGAGGAACAGTAAGGGTTAAGGAAGATGGCAGAAAGGAGGGCATATTCAAACTATATTTGTATGATATGTATGCCCCCATTTCTAGCATCAGGTGATAATAAAACTCACCAAGCACACAAATCTAAAGGTTACAACACTGCAATATCCATTGCACCCTGCTTGTGCCTACGGTATCTCAAAAAAATAAAATGTGTGAAGGATTTATGTTCGAACCAAAGGAGCTTTCAGCAGCATACAAACTGAGCAGCTGTGTGACTATTGGATGGAATGAACCCAATGAGGAAACGTTTCATATTTGGCAATTATTGGGAACCCGTATTTGGGTGGGAAGGTGGCGGCGTAAATTCACGCTTGTGGCGGCCTCACCCAGTACCCTCCATGCAGTGTCTTGGTTCATGTCTGCGTCTAAGTTTGTCTTTGTTTGATGGCTGGGGGAGCTTGGTCTGCTGCATCCTGTGGGCTCAGGGACCACGGCCCTGCCTGGAGCTGTGCCCGAAGAGGAAACACCGAGGGCGGTCCAGCAGAACGCAGAAGCGGGGCAGGCTAAGCTAACTACTAGCCCATGAAGACTGGCAGTTCCAATAACATTGGGGGCAGTGTGGCGGCAGCCTCGCCTCGCCTTGACTGTGTTTTTAGTATCTTCATGCGGAGTGCGGGGAGGTGTGTTGAAGGTGTCTGGCTGGGAGAGCTGGCATTGGATCAGCTGAGGGAGCTTTGTCGGCTTCTTCCTGTGGGCCCAAGGACCACGGCCCTGACCAGAGCTGCACCCGAAGAGGAAACACCGAGGGCGGTCCGACAGAACGCGGAAGCGGGGCAAGCTAAGCTAACTGCTAGCCCATGCAGACCGGCAGTTCCAATAACACCGAGGGCGGTCTGGCGAAGGCCTCACCTAGCCTTGACTGTGTTTTTAGTGTCGTCCTGTGGAGTGTGGGGAGATGTGTCGAAGGTGTCTGGCTGGGAGAGCTGGCGTTGGATTGGCTGAGGGTAGGGTGACCAGACGTCCCAGTTTGTCTGGGATTGTTCCGGTTTCAAGCTGGATGTCCCGAGTCCCGGCCCTTCTAGCCTGTCTTTTTTTTTTTTTTTGGTGGGAGGGGATAAAAATCCTTCAGTGTATCATGTCCGGTGAGACAGACAAGCTTGTGAGCATGTGCACATGCACGAATGTGCAGTACACTTTTTAGGGTCCCGGTTTGGAATTTTGAAAATCTGGTCACCCTAGCTGAGGGAGCGTCCTGTGGGCCCAAGGACCACGGCCCTGAGCGAAGCTAGGCCCAAAGAGGAAACACCGAGGGCGGTCTGACAGGACGTGGAAGAGGGGCAGGCTAAGCTAACTGCTAGCCCATGCAGACCGGCACTTCCGAGTCAACCTGGCTGGCGTTCGTTCTCCTGGACAGTGATTTTTTTTAATTTTTGTTTAGTTTAGATACGTGTGTTAGTTTGGATATATGTGTTAGTTTGGATATATGTGTTAGTTTAGATATATGTGTTAGTTTAGATATATGTGTTAGTTTGGATGTGTGTGTTCTTGTAGCTTTTGGATATGTGTTGTTGTCTTTGTGGTGCACTGCTGTGGGCTGGGGGAAATGATGTTTCATTTCATTTCATGTGCACATTTGCATGAAATGCAATGACAAATAAAGTGTTTGTGGTTGTGATTTCTGGTATTTAACTTGCACCGTGCCAGGCTGCAGCTCCTGAACGGACACTAGCGTGCATTTTTTCCTGTGCTGGGCTGATCTGTTTCAAGGGATCCCCATGAAATAAAAGGTACTGTTTCTTCAATATCTATATGTACAGTGCAGGGGGTGGGGGGGCGGTTTATTGACTTGTGTTGTGTCTATTGCACGATTTATTTTTTCCCAAGGAGCATGAAGAACACAGAACTGCGGGCAGGGACAGCTCCGGGTCTCTACAGGAAGCAATAATCTAACTGACGATAACAATCAGAGGGGGGCGGGGGGTGGACGGTTGGGTGAGTGGCGGTGGGGGGAGGGGAACGAGAGAGACGGTTGGTAAAAAAAAAAGGAAGGGGGGGGGGGGGGAAACAACACAACACCGAGGATCTATTAAGCCGCTCGGCAGACGGCAGGTGATTTCCCCCACCAGGTTCGGCCCACCAGAACGCGCTGCTGCCGGACTGGAAAGCGGCCGTCCCGGGAGTGCTGGCGATGCCCTGACAGTCCGTCTGCAGCGGGAAATGGGAATACCCCCTGCCCGTGTCAGAAGTGGGGAGAGCGCTATCCAGTCCCGATCAATCAAACAGAGGAAGAGAATTACCAGGAGAGAAAGAATAAAAGGAAATGCCTGGGCTCTTGTTCGGCTGTTAAATCCACCTTTTTTTCCCCTCTCCATCTTTCTGTCCCCCCCCCCCCCCTACCCCCACCCCCCACCTCCGTACCCTGTCTTGACCATGCGCTGGGGATGGGGGGCGGCGGGGGGGGGCAGTTTCCTGACATTCATGTTGAAGACAGGAGGTGAAGGAAAGCCTGAAAAGAGAGGAGCAAGACGGGATGGGGGGTGGGGGGCAGGGGGCGGGTGGGTGATGCGGGGTTGGGGTCAGACAGAGAAGTTGAGGAAGAAAGAGAGATGGAGTGGGGCAGGAAAAAAAGGAGGAGGGGCTGAGGGTCGCGGGTCTATCCGGCTGCGTTGGAGGAGAGCCCGTCCACCTGCCCTGCCCCTCTCCGCGGCGCATTCCAGGGACCCCAGGCAGCACAAAGCCTGGTGAGAGGGCCGGGAACCGGCCTCCACGCTGCCTGTCAGCAGCTGATCTCTCTGATAGGGAGAGTGAGAAACCTATACACACCTGCATGCGCACACACACACACACACACACACATTCAAACTCAGTGTTTTAAAGGTTTAAATTCTTATGTCCATGATGATATTAATGATAACAATTATAACAATGATAATAATAATAATGATAACAATGATAATAACGATAATAATGATAATAACGGTAATAATGATAATAATGACAACAATGATAACAATAACAATGATAATAACGATAATAATGATAACAATGATAATAACGATAATAACGGTAATAATGATAACAATGATAATGGTAATGATGATAATAATGATAACGATAATAATGATAACAATTATAATAATAACAATGATAATAACGATAATAATGATAACAATGATAATGATGATAATAATGATAATAAAGATAATAATAATAACGATGATAATAACGATAATAATGATAACAATGATAATAACGATAATAACGGTAATAATGATAATGATGATAACAATGATAATGGTAATGATGATAATAATAATAATAATAATAATAATAACGATAACAATGATAATAATAACAATGATAAAAACGATGATAACGATAATAACGGTAATAATGATAATAATAACAATGATGGTAATGATGATAATAATGATAATAACGATAATAATGATAACAATGATAATAATAACAATGATAATAATGATAATAACGGTAATAATGATAATAATGATAACAATGATAATGATGATAATTATAATAAAGATAATGATGACAATGATAATAACGATAACAATGATAATGATAACAATGATAATGATGACAATAATGATAGCTATAATGATAACAATGATAATAATAATGATAATAACAAGAGTTGCATCACAGTGAGTGAGTGGATCAGACGCTTTTCCAACTCTGTCTGGGAAAACCTGATGCCAGCGGCAGCAAAATGGGGTGTTCGCGTGTTTACGCCCGTAACGTGTTGGGCTGATTCACTGACAGTGTGCACGTGCAGGCGGGGTTACTGCAGGCGGCCGCGTCTACGTACTCCCATAGGTCCGTCGGTGGGTGGCTCAGCCATTTAGGTGTGTAGTGGAGAAGGTGGAGGAGGGTCAGGCCTGATTGCAGCCGTCCTGTCTTGATACATTCCCACACTGTGGGAAGACGGCGGCGCGGACTCTCGCGTATGCGGCGGCCTCACCCAGTACCGATTATGCAGTGTCTTTGTCCGCGTCCGCGTCCACGTCTGGGCCGTCGTGTGCAGCTTTTATTTCGATGGTCCGTTTCGCTTGGCTGAGAGAGCTTGGTCTGCCGCGTCCTGTGGGCCCGAGGAGGAGCGGTCTGACAGGACGCGCAAGCGGGGCAGGCTAAGCTAACTGCTAGCCCACGGCCCTGCCCGAGAGGAAACAGCTGGGCGGCCTCGCCTAGCCTTGACTGTGTTTTCGGTGTCGGCGTGTGGGGGCGTGTCGAAGGTGTCTGGCTGGAGAGCTGGCGTCGGATCGGCTGGGGGGGGGGGGGGGCTGGTCCGATGGGCGGCCCTGCCTGGAGCTGCGCCTGAAGAGGAAACGCCGAGGGCGGTCTGAAAGGACGCGGAAGCGGGGCAGGCTAAGCTAACTGCTAGCCCATGCAGACCGGAAGTTCTGGCAGTCATCCTGGCTGGCGCTCGTTTTTGGACTGCGTTGCACTAGGTGGGCCGTGTTGTTGGCTGTGTGTGTGTGTGTGTGTGTGTGTGTGTGTGTGTGTGTGTGTGTGTGTGTGTGTGTGTGTGTGTGTGTGTGTGTTTGCTTTGTTCTCTCTGTTTTTGGATGTTTTTGGATGTGTGTTTTAGTCTGTTGTGTTGCGCTGCTGTGGGCTGGGGGGGGGGGGGAATCTCGTTTCTTTTGCATCAGATGCGACGCCAAATACACCGTTCCTGATTGCTGTTCCTGATTCCCTCCATGGGACCTTTGCTGCTTGTGTACTCTGTCCTGACAAATGCGAGCTAAAAAGAGCCATCAAATATCTTTAAAAGGATGTCTACATGTCACCACCGCGAGCTGGGCAGAGCCAGGCTGGTCCCCGGACAGGAAGTATGTCCCGGGGCCTATCTGGGACATCACCGCCTGTCCGCCCGCCCTCATTCCGCCGTCAGCTATGAGCCGTGTAGCGTTTCAGCTGTTAACAGAGCGGAGGGCTCAGTCGTGACAGGGTGGGGTCGGCGGCGTGGAGGGCGCGGGGCTGCATGAATGGGGCTCATTCTCCCCGGGCAGACTTCAAACAGGCCTGCGTCAGGTGGAGCAGCCAGGTGGAGCGGCGGCGGCGGCGGCGGGTCAGGCCCGTCGGACGACGGCCTGAAAGGGTTCCGATGCACTCGGCGTGCCCTCTCGCGCGACAGGCTGACTGACGGACGCGCGGAGCGGGAGCGAGCCAGCTGAGCTGCCGCCAGACACGCGCACGCGTGACAAGGTTTCCCCCTCGGGGGGTCCTATGGGACCCTGGCACCCGCCGCCGGCTTATATAGACGGTCCGGGGCCAAGACCGGAACACTGTCAAGTCCCCCGCTGGGCACGGACGTCTCACACACACACGCACCCACACACACACACACACACACACACACACACACACAGGAAGGCATAACTCACAGATTATATGCGCAAACAACCGCATATCTTACTACCCCCCCCCACACACACACACATTTCTCTTGTATTCTTCTACCTGTCTGTCTATCTATATATCTGTCTGTCTATCTGTCTGTCTGTCTGTCTGTCTGTCTGTCTGTCTGTCTGTCTGTCTGCGTGTCTATCTATCTATCTATCTATCTATCTATCTATCTATCTATCTATCTATCTATCTATCTATCTATCTATCTATCTATCTATCTATCTATCTATCTATCTATCTATCTATCTATCTATCTGTCTGTCTGTCTGTTTGTCTGTCTATCTAGCTATCTATCTATCTGTCTGTCTGTCTGTCTGTCTGTTTGTCTGTCTATCTATCTGTCTGTCTGTCTGTCTGTCTGTCTGTCTATCTATCTGTCCGTCCGTCCGTCTATCTATCTATCTGTCTGTCTGTCTGTCTGTCTGTCTGTCTGTCTGTCTGTCTGTCTGTCTGTCTGTCTGTCTGTCTGTCTGTCTGTCTGTCTGTCTGTCTGTCTGTTTGTCTCTCTCTCTATCTATCTATCTATCTGTCTGTCTGTCTGTCTGTCTGTCTGTCTGTCTGTCTGTCTGTCTGTTTGTCTCTCTGTCTGTCTGTCTGTCTGTCTGTCTGTCTGTCTGTCTGTCTGTCTGTCTATCTATCTATCTATCTGTCTGTCTGTCTCTCTGTTTGTCTGTCTATCTATCAATTCAATTCAATATGTGCTTTATTGGCATGACATACATTTGTGTACATATTGCCAAAGCATGTAAAACAACAACAACACAATACAACAATGATTATAATAATAATAACAACAACAATGATTATAATAATAACAGGAACAACAACAATGATTATGATATTAAATAACAATAGTAGCAATAGGTGCCGTCATCCACTATCTCTCAGGTTGTGGCAAGATAATATAAATCTTGCTGCAATGTTCGCCGCTGGCCCCCCTCCCAGGACCACCCGCAGCTTACCTGCGTCGTCCATTTCCTGGTACTCTGGAATCACATGTTCCAGTTCCTTGACAAAAGCCCGGCGCTGTTTTTCAAATCTGTCACATTTAAGGAGGAAGTTCAACTCTGTCTCCACCTCATCTGTCATGCACTGACCACATGATCGTTGCTCTTTTGGCAACCATGTCTTTTTGTGTCTCCCCTTTTCAATGGCGAGACTGTGGTCACTGAGCCTGAATTTGGTGAGGATCTGTCGCTGCTTCCTGTCTCTGACAGTTAAGAGGTATTCTTCCAAATCATAGTTTGTTTTTAGGGCCCGATAGACTTCTAGTTTGTTTTGAGTTTTGATTTCAGCGTTCCAATGTTTCAGATAATTGTTCTTGCTTTGTTTTATAGCCTGATTTATCGTAAACTTTGTTTGGGATGCAGTGCTGGGCTGAGGTTGGTTGGTCTTAGTATTTGTTACAGGGTTAGTGAGTCTCAGAGCCAGCTGCTTCAGGGGACTCTTTTTGGGGTTCAGTTCTTGGGTTTTCAGAGCTTTAAAGTGCAATGTATTTGTTGGGCTTGTATTTAAGTGCATCCAGAAATTTAGAGATCTTTTTTGTACATTTATTAGTAATGGAAACCGGCCTAATTCTGCCTTACATGCGTTGTTTGGTGTTTTCCTTTGTATTTTCAGAATCATTCTACAGAATTCAGCATGTAGGGTTTCTGCTGAATGCTTGTCCCATCTAGTGTGGCTGGAAAGACTGAGTGGACCCCATACCTCACTTCCATATAGTGCAATGGGCAGAATTACACTATCAAACAGTTTGCACCAGATGGAGATTGGTATATCAATGTTAAAGAATTTATTTTTAATTGCATATAGAGCTCTGCGAGCTTTTTGTTTTAGGTTATTCACTGCCCTACTGAAACTCCCTGATGCTGTAATAATTAGACCCAGGTAAGTATACTGCATCGTATGCTCTAAGGTGATGCTACCTAGAGTCAACTGGTATCTATTTTCCTGACATCTGGGCTTCTTAAGGAAGATCATTACTTTTGTCTTTTTTGGATTTATTGCCAGGGCCCAGTGCTGGCAATAGTCCTCAAGCAGGTCTAGTAGTTGTTGCAGCCCATCTGTGGTTGGTGACAACAAAACTAGATCATCTGCATAAAGCAAAAATTTCACTTCCATGTCATACAGGGGGAGACCTGGGGCTGCAGACTGTTCCAGCTGCACCGCCAGTTCATTAATATATATGTTAAACAGTGTCGGGCTAAGTCCACAGCCCTGTCTCACCCCTCTATTCTGAGTGAAGAACTCAGTGTGTTTGTCTCCAATCTTAACTGCACATTTGTTGTCCGAATACATTGACTTTATTATGTCATACACTTTACCCCCTACACCACTTTGTAAAAGTTTATAGTATAGTCCTTCATGCCAAATAGAGGCGAAAGCGTTTTTGAAGTCAATAAAACAAGCAAATATTTTTCCATTTTTGGTTTGATTCACATTTTCATTTATGAGGGTGTGTAGGGTGTAAATATGTTCCGTAGTCCGGTGATTTGGGAGGAAGCCAATTTGACCTTTGCTCAGGACATTGTGTTCGTTAAGGAGGGTTAGAATTCGATTGTTCAAAATGCTATTAAACACCTTCCCCAGACTACTGCTCACACAAATGCCCCTGAAATTATTAGGATCCAATTTGTCTCCATTTTTATGAATGGGAGTTATAAGCCCTTTGCTCCAGATGTCAGGAAAAAATCCCGAACTTAGAACAATGTTGAACAATTTGAGTACTGCCCTTTGCAGCTCAGGTGTGCTGTTTTTAAGCATCTCGCTTCTGATGCTGTCAAGGCCACAAGCTTTATTGGGTTTTAAGGATTTGAGCTTCTGTGCTAATTCTTCTTGTGTTATTGGAAAATCCAGTGGGTTTTGGTTGTCTTTTATAGTGCATTCGAGCAACCGTAATTTTTGTTTGATCAGATTGTAATTGGAATTTGAGTGTTCTTGTTGGATTTCCGAATAGATATGTTCAAAATGACTTTTCCAAATTTCTCCATTTTGGATAGGCAGGTCTTGTGGTTTTGTAGCGCTCAAATTATTCCACATTTCCCAGAATTGGTTTTGATTCAGGGAATGTTCTATTTCCTGTAGGGTTCTATCTACATGGCTTTGTTTTTTCATTCTTAATGTGTGTTTATATAGTTTTAATGTTTCGCTATATTTCTTTCTTATATCCATATCTTGAGGTTGGTAGTGTTTCAGGTTTGACAATTTACGCAGTTCTTTTCTTATATTTTTACAATCGTTGTCAAACCATTTTTCATTTTCAGATTGTTTCTTTTTTCTGTTGTGGGTCCTTGGTAGGACCATGTTTGCTGCCGTCTGAAAGATACAATTGATTTCATTGACAGCTTTGTTGGTATTGTCCTTATTAGTTTCAAACGGTTTGTTAATGAAGTTAGTAATCATATTAAGTAATTTGGATGAATTCAGGATATTGATAAATTTTTCTGCACTGTCTGCAGCCCATCTGTAGGTCTTATTAATTTTGAACAGCTTGCTGGGCTCCTCTATAGGCATTTGAGTCAGGTTAATAGTTTTGAAGAAAATCATAATTTGGTTATGGTCAGAAAGAGGAGTTTGTTGTCTGACAGTGAATGCGTTGAAGGAGGTGGGGTCCATGTCAGTTATTGCATAGTCAGCTACACTGCTCCAAGACCTGAACAACATGTGAACCTTCCCAAAGAGTCTCCTCTGATCCTACCATTAAGTGTGTACAGGCCAGAAGCGCGACAGAGGTGTACTAGCTCCTTACCAGCCTTGTTCACAGTACAGTCGAGGGAGCTCCTTTTAATGAGGGTTGGTGAGAGGTACAGGGAATGTTGACCAAACACATGTCTGTTACCCTGAAGGTCAATGGTATCACTCATTGAACCTGTTCTTGCGTTAAAATCTCCGCACAGCAGCACATTTCCCTGGGCCTGGAAAAGGCTTACCTCTTCATGGAGATTATCTATCTGTCTGTCTGTCTGTTTGTCTGTCTGTCTATCTATCTGTCTGTCTGTCTGTCTGTCTGTCTGTCTGTCTGCGTGTCTGTCTGTCTGTCTGTCTGTCTATCTATCTATCTATCTATCTATCTATCTATCTATCTATCTATCTATCTATCTATCTATCTATCTATCTATCTATCTATCTATCTATCTATCTATCTATCTATCTATCTATCTATCTATCTATCTATCTATCTATCTATCTATCTATCTATCTATCTATCTATCTGTCTGTCTGTCTGTCTGTCTGTTTGTCTATCTATCTATCTGTCTGTCTGTCTGTTTGTCTGTCTATCTATCTGTCTGTCTATCTGTCTTTCTGTCTGTCTGTCTGTCTGTCTGTCTGTCTGTCTGTCTGTCTGTCTCTCTGTTTGTCTGTCTATCTATCAATTCAATTCAATATGTGCTTTATTGGCATGACATACATTTGTGTACATATTGCCAAAGCATGTAAAACAACAACAACACAATACAACAATGATTATAATAATAATAACAACAACAATGATTATAATAATAACAGGAACAACAACAATGATTATGATATTAAATAACAATAGTAGCAATAGGTGCCGTCATCCACTATCTCTCAGGTTGTGGCAAGATAATATAAATCTTGCTGCAATGTTCGCCGCTGGCCCCCCTCCCAGGACCACCCGCAGCTTACCTGCGTCGTCCATTTCCTGGTACTCTGGAATCACATGTTCCAGTTCCTTGACAAAAGCCCGGCGCTGTTTTTCAAATCTGTCACATTTAAGGAGGAAGTTCAACTCTGTCTCCACCTCATCTGTCATGCACTGACCACATGATCGTTGCTCTTTTGGCAACCATGTCTTTTTGTGTCTCCCCTTTTCAATGGCGAGACTGTGGTCACTGAGCCTGAATTTGGTGAGGATCTGTCGCTGCTTCCTGTCTCTGACAGTTAAGAGGTATTCTTCCAAATCATAGTTTGTTTTTAGGGCCCGATAGACTTCTAGTTTGTTTTGAGTTTTGATTTCAGCGTTCCAATGTTTCAGATAATTGTTCTTGCTTTGTTTTATAGCCTGATTTATCGTAAACTTTGTTTGGGATGCAGTGCTGGGCTGAGGTTGGTTGGTCTTAGTATTTGTTACAGGGTTAGTGAGTCTCAGAGCCAGCTGCTTCAGGGGACTCTTTTTGGGGTTCAGTTCTTGGGTTTTCAGAGCTTTAAAGTGCAATGTATTTGTTGGGCTTGTATTTAAGTGCATCCAGAAATTTAGAGATCTTTTTTGTACATTTATTAGTAATGGAAACCGGCCTAATTCTGCCTTACATGCGTTGTTTGGTGTTTTCCTTTGTATTTTCAGAATCATTCTACAGAATTCAGCATGTAGGGTTTCTGCTGAATGCTTGTCCCATCTAGTGTGGCTGGAAAGACTGAGTGGACCCCATACCTCACTTCCATATAGTGCAATGGGCAGAATTACACTATCAAACAGTTTGCACCAGATGGAGATTGGTATATCAATGTTAAAGAATTTATTTTTAATTGCATATAGAGCTCTGCGAGCTTTTTGTTTTAGGTTATTCACTGCCCTACTGAAACTCCCTGATGCTGTAATAATTAGACCCAGGTAAGTATACTGCATCGTATGCTCTAAGGTGATGCTACCTAGAGTCAACTGGTATCTATTTTCCTGACATCTGGGCTTCTTAAGGAAGATCATTACTTTTGTCTTTTTTGGATTTATTGCCAGGGCCCAGTGCTGGCAATAGTCCTCAAGCAGGTCTAGTAGTTGTTGCAGCCCATCTGTGGTTGGTGACAACAAAACTAGATCATCTGCATAAAGCAAAAATTTCACTTCCATGTCATACAGGGGGAGACCTGGGGCTGCAGACTGTTCCAGCTGCACCGCCAGTTCATTAATATATATGTTAAACAGTGTCGGGCTAAGTCCACAGCCCTGTCTCACCCCTCTATTCTGAGTGAAGAACTCAGTGTGTTTGTCTCCAATCTTAACTGCACATTTGTTGTCCGAATACATTGACTTTATTATGTCATACACTTTACCCCCTACACCACTTTGTAAAAGTTTATAGTATAGTCCTTCATGCCAAATAGAGGCGAAAGCGTTTTTGAAGTCAATAAAACAAGCAAATATTTTTCCATTTTTGGTTTGATTCACATTTTCATTTATGAGGGTGTGTAGGGTGTAAATATGTTCCGTAGTCCGGTGATTTGGGAGGAAGCCAATTTGACCTTTGCTCAGGACATTGTGTTCGTTAAGGAGGGTTAGAATTCGATTGTTCAAAATGCTATTAAACACCTTCCCCAGACTACTGCTCACACAAATGCCCCTGAAATTATTAGGATCCAATTTGTCTCCATTTTTATGAATGGGAGTTATAAGCCCTTTGCTCCAGATGTCAGGAAAAAATCCCGAACTTAGAACAATGTTGAACAATTTGAGTACTGCCCTTTGCAGCTCAGGTGTGCTGTTTTTAAGCATCTCGCTTCTGATGCTGTCAAGGCCACAAGCTTTATTGGGTTTTAAGGATTTGAGCTTCTGTGCTAATTCTTCTTGTGTTATTGGAAAATCCAGTGGGTTTTGGTTGTCTTTTATAGTGCATTCGAGCAACCGTAATTTTTGTTTGATCAGATTGTAATTGGAATTTGAGTGTTCTTGTTGGATTTCCGAATAGATATGTTCAAAATGACTTTTCCAAATTTCTCCATTTTGGATAGGCAGGTCTTGTGGTTTTGTAGCGCTCAAATTATTCCACATTTCCCAGAATTGGTTTTGATTCAGGGAATGTTCTATTTCCTGTAGGGTTCTATCTACATGGCTTTGTTTTTTCATTCTTAATGTGTGTTTATATAGTTTTAATGTTTCGCTATATTTCTTTCTTATATCCATATCTTGAGGTTGGTAGTGTTTCAGGTTTGACAATTTACGCAGTTCTTTTCTTATATTTTTACAATCGTTGTCAAACCATTTTTCATTTTCAGATTGTTTCTTTTTTCTGTTGTGGGTCCTTGGTAGGACCATGTTTGCTGCCGTCTGAAAGATACAATTGATTTCATTGACAGCTTTGTTGGTATTGTCCTTATTAGTTTCAAACGGTTTGTTAATGAAGTTAGTAATCATATTAAGTAATTTGGATGAATTCAGGATATTGATAAATTTTTCTGCACTGTCTGCAGCCCATCTGTAGGTCTTATTAATTTTGAACAGCTTGCTGGGCTCCTCTATAGGCATTTGAGTCAGGTTAATAGTTTTGAAGAAAATCATAATTTGGTTATGGTCAGAAAGAGGAGTTTGTTGTCTGACAGTGAATGCGTTGAAGGAGGTGGGGTCCATGTCAGTTATTGCATAGTCAGCTACACTGCTCCAAGACCTGAACAACATGTGAACCTTCCCAAAGAGTCTCCTCTGATCCTACCATTAAGTGTGTACAGGCCAGAAGCGCGACAGAGGTGTACTAGCTCCTTACCAGCCTTGTTCACAGTACAGTCGAGGGAGCTCCTTTTAATGAGGGTTGGTGAGAGGTACAGGGAATGTTGACCAAACACATGTCTGTTACCCTGAAGGTCAATGGTATCACTCATTGAACCTGTTCTTGCGTTAAAATCTCCGCACAGCAGCACATTTCCCTGGGCCTGGAAAAGGCTTACCTCTTCATGGAGATTATCTATCTGTCTGTCTGTCTGTTTGTCTGTCTGTCTATCTATCTGTCTGTCTGTCTGTCTGTCTGTCTGTCTGTCTGTCTGCGTGTCTGTCTGTCTGTCTGTCTATCTATCTATCTATCTATCTATCTATCTATCTATCTATCTATCTATCTATCTATCTATCTATCTATCTATCTATCTATCTATCTATCTATCTATCTATCTATCTATCTATCTATCTATCTATCTATCTGTCTGTCTGTCTGTCTGTCTGTTTGTCTATCTATCTATCTGTCTGTCTGTCTGTTTGTCTGTCTATCTATCTGTCTGTCTATCTGTCTTTCTGTCTGTCTGTCTGTCTGTCTGTCTGTCTGTCTGTCTGTCTGTCTGTCTGTCTATCTATCTGTCTGTCTGTCTGTCTGTCTGTCTGTACGTCTGTCTGTCTATCTATCCGTCTGTCTGTCTGTCTGTCTGTCTGTCTGTCTGTCTGTCTGTCTGTCTGTCTATGTCTCTTAACAGTATATACTGTAAATGTACATAAATGTATATAAATGGGGCCATGCAGAGCAGCAGCATATTTCATTAAGGTGTTGCGTTAATTGGAACATCCTTAAATGTATCCCATGGCCTCAGCTCAGACGTTTCTCGTTCCGGACCGGCACTCAGCTGGGACGTCTCTCTTGCCGGGCCGGCACTCAGCTGGGACGTCTCTCGTTCCGGACCGGCACTCAGCTGGGACGTCTCTCTTGCCGGGCCGGCACTCAGCTGGGACGTCTCTCTTGCCGGGCTGGCCCTCAGCTGGGACGTCTCTCGTGCCGGGCCAGCTCTCTGGCACATTGGCAGCTCCTCTCAGCGGGCTCAGCTCTGTGACTTGAGCTGCAGCTATGCACTCTCTCATCCAGCCCTGCTGCCCTCTGACCTCTGGGTGATGGTCACCATTTCAAGATATCCCCTCTGGAACACAACAATGGAGCCCCATTCACAATCGCGGAGAGGAGGGGAGGGGGAGAAGAGACGAGAGGACAGGAGAGGAGAGGACAACAGAGGACAACAGAGGAGAGGACAGGACAGGACAGGACCAGACAGGACAGGACAGGACAGGAGAGGAGAGGAGAGGAAAGGAGATGACAGGAGCGTACAGGAGAGTAGAGTAGAGGAGAGGACAGAAGAGGACAGGAAAAGAAAGAACAGGAGAGGACAGAAGAGGACAGGAGAGGACAGGAGAGGACAGGACAGGAGAGGGCAGGGGGGAGGAAAATAAACGGGGGGGTGCAAGAATGTTTACAGCAGCAGAGAGATCTATGCTTTGTGGCCACCGACCTCTCTCTCTCTCCATCTCCCTCCTTCACTTCCTGTGTCTGTCCGCCCAGCACCCATCAGTCTCAGTCCCTCATACCCCTCCACCCCCCCCACACACTGCACCATCCATCCTGAGCACACCGAGCATGCTTCACTGCATGCTGCTGACACACAACAACGCACAAAAACACACAACACACAATCCTTCTCATTCTAGACGGCGGCTCGCTCCGAAGACGTCCACGTGTCACCTGCTGTCCTGTGTGAATTCTGCCTGACAGCCCTGTCCCCGTCGACCACGCGCGTGCGTGCGCGCGCGCGCGTGTGCAGGGAGTGAAGGGAAGCGCTAGCCCTCGGGGTTGGAGTGGAAATGGGGGAGTGGAGGAGGGCACTGGAGGGTGGGTGGAGGGTTTACAGGGCTGGTGTTGATGGGTGGGCGGGGAGGCGGCGGGGATTTAAATGGAGATTGACCCCCCCCCCAGGGGTAACCTGGCAACAGGCAGGAGCTGCTGTCAGATTAGGATCTGAGAGAGAGAGATAACCACTTTACTGCCCCCTGGACTGAGGAGAGCTGGAGGGCTGAAACATTTCTCTCTCTCTCTTCCCCTTTCTTTCTCTGCGTGTGCGTGTGTGCGTGTGTGTGTGTGTGTGTGTGTGTGTGTGTGTGTGTGTGTGTGTGTGTGTGTGTGTGTGTGTGTGTGTGTGTACTTAACCCAGTGCCACATAGCAAAGGGCAGCTGCAGAGCTGTTTCTAAAGGACCAGCGGGGCTATTAAAACATGGTTGCTGCACAGCAAACACCATCCACCCCCTTCATCCACCCCTTCATCCACCCCCTTCATCCACCCCTTCATCCATCCTCTTCATCCATCCCCTTCATCCACCCCTTCATCCATCCTCTTCATCCATCCCCTTCATCCACCCCCTTCATCCATCCTCTTCATCCATCCCCTTCATCCACCCCCTTCATCCATCCATTTCATCCACCCCCTTCATCCATCCCTTCATCCATCCCTTTCATCCATCCCCTTCATCCACCCCCTTCATCCATCCTCTTCATCCATCCCCTTCATCCACCCCCTTCATCCATCCCTTTCATCCACCCCTTCATCCATCCCTTCATCCATCCCTTTCATCCATCCCCTTCATCCATCCCCTTCATCCACCCCTTCATCCATCCTCTTCATCCATCCCCTTCATCCATCCTCTTCATCCATCCCCTTCATCCACCCCCTTCATCTATCCCCTTCATCCACCCCCTTCATCCACCCCCTTCCTCCATCGTCGACTGGCTAGCTTAAAGACACCGAGAAATAACGCATGAAACAAAGACACAGTCCCATATCATCATCATCATCATCATCATCATCATCATCATCATCAGTTCTACCTATGGAGGTCGTAGGAGCACAGCTGACACACCTCACTGAGTCATCATTGTGCTCCAGTAGGGGGAGCACCTGGTGGTCGCTAGCTCCTCTCCAGGTATGGGTGGCCGTTGGTTCACAGAGGAACTCATCCGCCCTTCGACAGGTTTTGTTTTTAGTCCTGATGGGGCGTCCACACACCCTCCTCCCAACAACCCAAGGGTGGAAGTGGGGGTGTCGGTGTAGTCGCCGACGACCCGACGGTTGCAGTTTACCGTCGTACCCAGGACGTCAATGTTGTTGCCCCATATACACACATGCAAATAATGACCGACAAACTGACATGTGTGACATACAATAAAGTTATAGTGGTTGTAATAGCCCGGCATGCATCCCCTCATACAACGTGCACATGCACATGTGAATCCATGTGTGTTCCTGCACACACGCACAAGTACACCACTGTCTGTCCAGCGTCCGCACATCATTCTAGACAACAGACCACCGATGGGCTGTGTTTGCATGACAATAGGTGGCTGGCATCGATTTCTGACGCCCCAGTTGCTGCACGGGCGAACAGCGACACCCGACCAGCACCTCCTCAGCCTCGCGGGGGGAAAGGGGACACGCAAACAAGGCCCGAGTAAGCTCACTCGCCAGGATGACAGGGACTCGGACGGAAGGTCTCCGAACAGCTTCCTGTTTCTTGACAGTGACGTACAGAAAACTGCAGGACTGGGTTGTCATTTGTCTGATCTGTCCAGCTGGCCCAGACTGTATGGCACCTCCTCTAGAGAGGGACGAGTTGTTAAGTGAGCCCATTATTAAAACGAGGAGTTCAGTCTACTCTACCGAGGGGACCCTGCCTGCAAACGTTTTAACCAAGTATTGAAGCGAGTCTGCACTGATTTATGAGGGACTTGGTCCCGCTAACAGATATATTGACTGACTGGCTGAGACAAGCAGACGGAGCGGAGGATGGATGGATGCAACAAGCCGGTTCAGACCGAACCTGTATCCGATGTCCAATCACTGACCTAATCGCTGCAGCACTCCGGTCCGTACTGGCTCGGTTTTCCCAGGTCACAGTTTAAAGGAGCTGATTGATGTTGTCAAGCCAGAGTACACACAACACGGACACAACACCAAATCAACACAAAAACAACTATCGACAATGCAAAACACTGATCGAGCCAGAGATACACAACATAACACACATACACACTCGGAGGGCTTGGCACGTAATATATATCACTGCACACAATAAATACAGGCACACACACACACACACACACACACACACACACACACACACACACACACACACACACACACACACACACACACACACACACACAGGGCTCGTCGGCTGGCGGATTGAGAGGGATTTGCGGGCCGGCACGCGACCATGTCATGGCGGACACCCCTCTGCTCCCTGTTTGCTGTGTTTGTGCAGTGACGGGAAAGGAGGGGGGCTGGGGGGGGCTAAAGAGGAGCAGAGGTTCTGCATAAAAGAGCCCCAGAAAAGAGCGAGTAAATCTTCTCAAAAGGAAGGAGGGAATTAAAGCGAGGAGGAGAGAAAAGAGGGGGCGGCGGGGGGGGGGAGTTGAAACAATGACTTTTTCTTTTGTGCAGGTGTTTTTGTGCAGGCACGTGTGAGGACGGGGGAGCAGTGGGGTGTGCGTGCGTGTGCGTGCGTGTGCGTGTGACGGAGGTTGGGCAACACAGACAGACTTAATGGAATTAACCAAATGAGGCGAGTTCAGATCTGCTTTCCCCCCTTGTTTAACTTGATGCTCATTTGCATACATCCTTCGGTAACTGCATAGCCGGTGTGCGCGTGCGTGTGTGCGCGCGCGTGTGTGTGAGAGAGAGAGAGAGATGGAGAGAGAGAGAGAGAGAAGGTGGAGGGGAGAAAAAAGAGAGCTACACCTTATTACACATTCATAGCGTAGTTATAGGTTCATCCAGAAGGGTTTAAATGTTTAAAGTTTGGCAGCAAGAGACGCGGGAGCACCTGCTGATGCCCGGGGACATGCTGGGGTGTGCAGCTTGAACTGCAACTGGGCTCTCTTCTCTTTCCCCACGCAAATACGTCCTGCTCTCGGGTTCCGTGACAGTCCCCTCGCATTACGTCTCGTTAGGAACACGGTGTAGCGGACGTTCTTTGCAGCGCGCCACATTATCCTCCAATAAAAAGCACGTCTAGGCTTCTCCCCGAGCGCGCAGCGCGGGCGGCGCAGCGCGAGAGCAGATAGAACAGTTAACCGCGGCCCAATAAAAAAAAAAATCAAAACCAGACAAACAAACCTGCAGAGAGGATCCTCAGCACGTGGCCAAGTAAAGGAAAACGAGTCTTTTATTGTGCAGCAATAAAGTCAAATTTACAGATCAGATATAAAGCGAATACGTCATCGGAGCTACGCGGGTGGTCCGAGCCTCTTCAAAGCAAACAACAGTCATCAATAACAGTTTTATCGGTGTGCGCGTGCGCGCGTGTGCGTGCGTGTACTTGTTGGCTGTGTGCACAGGTATTTGCATGGGTTACAGTTTCCTTTTGTTCCTAGTCATGTATTTGTGTAACAATCTGCATAACGCAGTGGCTGGCTGTAGCCAGGCAGGGCTGTCTGTTGCCCAGGCTCGGGTTTAAGCGCCGTTTGGATCCTGCAGAATCATCGTCAGCGGCGTTTTGCTGGTTTGCTAAGCCAAGTCTTCTAGTGAAGCTTCTAGTGAAGGATGAGCTAATTACAAACCTCGCCACGTTACTTTGATGCAAACTATGCAGGCCAAGTGTTCGGTGTCGTCGTATGGAAGCATTCTTTAGCTAAAACACACAGACACACACACACACACACACACACACACACACACACACACACACACACACACACACACACACACACACACACACACACACACACACACACACACACCACCTCTGTTAATGTTGTTATCATCAAACGCTTGCGTCACCTGAGTTGTGGAGCTTCGGAGCTTTAGAGGCTCAGGGGCAGAAGGCGGGCTGTATGTAGCGGTTGTGTGTAGCCTCGTTCTGACAAGTTGTGGTTGATTTGCCTTAACAGACAGCGTCTCGGCCGAGGACAGATTTGCATCGACGGCCTGAAAATAAGGCCTGGTTGTATGAGACCTCTTTGTTTCAGGGAGGTAGAGCCCAGCTAACACACACACAGACACACACACACACACACACACACACGCACACACAGTCTGCATGAAAACACACGAAGACGTTTTATATGAAGGCAATAGTACTTATTTAGAACTATTGCATACAATTGTGTGTGTGTGTGCGTGCACGCGCGTAATGTTATTAAAAAATACTTTCTTTGCTTTTTCAAAAGGTATATATAGTCAAGAGAAAGAGAGTAGAAAAAGGAAAATAAAGAGATGACAGGTCACACGTCCGAAACTCAAGAGCATGTCAGTCAGGACGTATTCTCGCTGCTCTTCTGCATCAAATCAGGACCCAGGAGCATGTATTTGTCCTTTCATTCCATGCGCCTGCGCACACGAAACGAAATGACATATCGTTCCCCAGCCCCCAGCAGCGCAACGCAACGACAAAAACACACACCCTGAAACTACAAGAACACACACATCCAAACTACAAGATCACATACACGCAAATTACTGTCCAAGACAGCGAACGCCAGGATGACTGTCATGTCTGCCGGTCTGCGTGGGCTAGCAGTTAGCTTAGTCTGCCCCGCTTCCGCGTCCTGTCAGACCGCCCTCGGCGCTTCCTCCTCGGGCGCAGCTCCAGGCAGGGGCCGTGGTCCCTGGTCCCACAGGATGCAGCAGACCAAGCTCTCCCAGCCGATCCAGCACCAGCTCTCCCAGCCCCTCAAACCAAGGCATGGACGATACTGGGTGAGGCCGCCGCAGACGTGAATTCGTGCGGCCGTCTTCCCACAGCGGAAGTGGTGAGGGGAAAAATGCCTCCAAATTCAACTTTCCAGTGAACCGAAATCCAACGTGTTGCTAAACAAACAGATGATAGATGGTGGGCAGGGTGTGCAATAGATACAAGATGCAAGTGTGCGGCCCTCTCAACGTCCAACACGGAGGAGGAGGCTGTAAAGATGAGGAGATAACCGAGGGGAGGAAGAGGAGAGGGCTCTCTGCTTCTTATTTCCAGTCCACCCGCATTAATGCTTCATTAGCAGGCAGCATGTGCTAAATATTACTCCGACTCTGATGGCTATCACGCTACTATTTAATGAGATACAGGCCATCTGAACACACACACACACACACACACACACACCTTTTCTCTTCCTCACTGACACCTCCTGACCCTCGATTTACCCTAATATGTGTGTGTGCGTGTATGCGTGCGTATATGCGTGCGTGCGTGCGTGCGTGCGTGTGTGTGTGAGCGTACAGTACATGGGTAATACATGTAGCATATAGGGCAGGAGACAGGATGGCAGAGGGAGAGAGAAGGCCACCGAGTCCTGCGGTGTAATCCACATGATAGGCCACCCCCCCCCCGCTCCGATCTCATCCCACCTCCAGGACTTAAGGACCTCACCCGTCACTCACATATCTCCCCCTGGCCGATTTAGAGAATTATTCAAATTAAGGGGAAACTTTCCCCGATAAAGACCCTCTGATGTTCTTCTAAGGACCTTTGAAGGTCGCAGATGGAAGAGGGGATCCCTCCAGAGTCGGCCCCTCATTAACAATGATAATTGAGATTTGGATGCGTTTGATATCCTCCATTAAACCGGAGGTCTGACACGGTTTCCGAGGGAGACGGGAGCCGGGTCCCGGACTGTGCAGACTTTCCACCGTGCAGCATGCGGAAACTTCCGGAGTGTTTCCGGTCATGAGGACCTTCTCACCTCTGCGGGCTGCGGTGGCCAGAAACACAGCAGTGACTGGTCAGCTGTTTAGAAACCCTTATTTAAGGTACGGTGTATTGGAGCGCAGCCGGGACGCGAACCCGGGTCTCCCGCACCACGGGCGACTAAAGGGTCCGACCCGTTAGCCCTGGGCTAGCGAGTCTACTTATCCGTGCACGTTACAGTATTCTATTATAAAGTAACTAACAAGTAGAAGTAACCCCGAGCTTGTATTTGCGGAGTTGGGGTTTTTACTTTGAATTGATTTGAATAACCGTACGCAGCATTGTACACGACACTTGCAGGCCTCCAACGGAAACTGCAGGGGATGCGACCTGCACCCCTTCCCCGTCACGCGCTCAAGTCTGTACCCGCGCTGAAAAGGATGTTTTACGTCAGCATTTTGGAAAGAACGTGAATTTTTTTTTATTTCTTGTTAAAAAAAATTTTTTTTAAACGGCTGCCTTGGTCGCCCTATAGTGTTAAGTTCCGCCCCATGTTCGTAGCACACACAGCGGAGCAAGGAAGGAGGACGTTGCGCCACAGTTACTTTGACCGTTTGCGTTACTTCGTTACCTGTTTACTGTCTTCGCGTGGTTGTTTGGTTACTGACGTCTGCTCTTTTCAAAAATATCCACGAAAATATCACGTGACAAGAACGTAAAAGCGGATGTCCGGGTGGCGTGGCGGTCTATTCCACTGTCTACCGACACGGGGATCGCCGGTTCGAATCCCCGTGTTACCTCCGGCTTGGTTGGGCGTCCCCTACAGAAACAACTGGCCGTGTCTGCGGGTGGGAAGCCGGATGTGGGTATGTGTCCCGGTCGCTGCACTAGCGCCTCCCCTGGTTGGTCGGGGCGCCTGTACGGGGGGGAGGGGGAACTGGGGGGAATAGCGTGATCCTCCCACGCGCCACGTCGCCCTGGCGAAACTCCTCACTGTCAGGTGAAAAGAAGCGGCTGGTGACTCCACATGTATGGGAGGAGGCATGTGGTAGTCTGCAGCCCTCCCCGGATCAGCAGAGGGGGCGGAGCAGCGACCGGGACGGCTCGGAAGAGTGGGGTAATTGGCCAAGTACAATTGGGGAGAAAAAATGCAGGAAAATCCAAACGAGAATAAAAAATAAAATAGAATAAAATAATAATAATAATAATAATAATAATGTAAAAGGATCAAAACTGAGTATGGTTGCTAAAATCATTTTCAAACTGGGCAGCTAGTACCCCCTCCCCCCTGCCCCCGACTGAAGACTGTCCTTACAAGTTATTGCATTATCCTCATGCAAATATTATCTATAATACTGATATGATGATGGTGATAATGATGATGATTATGATGATGACGATTCTAAGTAATATTATATTAGTATACCATTGGTGGGCAGGTTGTTAAAAGGCGTCCTCTCCAGCGCGGAGGGCCTCCGCACGTCTCTCGGAGCTCGTGGGGTCGAGTCCAGATAACTTCCCCAGTCACTCCGCCATAAACACGCCGTCCACGGCGACCTGCGGGTCAGCCTTATTGAGAGAAAACGAACCCCCACAGCCAAGATGGCGCTCCGCAAGGGAAGAGGAGGAGGAGGAGGAGGGGGAGGAAGAGGCCAGGTGAAAGCAAGAGGGTCGCTAATAAACAATAACACGTGTGTGATTCCTGCAGCATTAGTAAATCAATGGCTCTGTGGAGGTGGCGGTAGCACCATCGAGCTGAAGGTGAGGGGACAGAAAGAGAGGAAGAGGAAGAGGAAGAGGAGGGTTAACGTCTTCTCGGACTGGCTGGTACCATTAACCTTGTCTCTCTCTCCCCACTTTCACTCTCCTCTCTCTCTCTCTCGCTCTCTTTTTTCTTCTGTGGGGAGCGAAAAGGCTGACACAATGTTAAAATCTATTACTCTCTCGCTCTCTCTCTCTCTCTCTCTCTCTCTCTCTCTCTCTCTCTCTCTCTCTCTCTCTCTCTCTCTCTCGCTCTCTCTCTCTCTCCCTGTAGATGACTCTACTACCCCCTAGAGGTCAAGAGTTTACAACAAGAGAATCATCAACACAAAAGGCAGAAAAAGCTCAACTCGGCTTCTTTTCTCCTATCACACTTTAAATATGCTGTTGTCCGTATTTTACCCCCCCCCCGCCCAATAAATAAATAAATAAACAAGCAAACAAATACATAAATAAATACAGCAGTCAGCTATATACCCAGACACATATCCCTGAACCATGTAAGTATTGCTTCTCCAGCTGGATATTACCATGTTAAGATATGATAAAGACAATAACTTGACTTTCGCGCACTTAAGACATAAAAGCACACTGACGCAACAAGCCGTTCACCTCCTCTTTACTCAGAAACCAGCACACAGTAAAACACCTAAAACCTAAAACCTTGTTCACGCCTAAAACTTCCCCAGCCCCCCTCGTCCAAAACCACATCTTCATTTTAGTTTTAAGGTTATAATGGAAATAAACAACACAACAACAACAACAACAACAACAACAATATGAACAACAATAATAACAATAACAATAATAATATGAACAATAATAATAACAATAACAATAATAATATGAACAATAATATGAACAATAACAATAATATTAACAACAATAATAACAATAACAACAATAATAATAATAATAACAATAATAATAATAATAATAATAATAATAATGAAAATATCCAACACCGATGTGAAAGAAACATGTATTTTATATTCAAATCCATTTTCAGCTATATTCAACGTTTCTGAAGTAGTCACGAGCCACACATACTGACACACAACACTACACAACACTACACAACCCACAGCCTAACACTGCACCGCAGGGGAACAAACCGAGGGACACTCGGTGCAGAGGAGGAGAGGAGGAGACGGGACGGAGGAGGGTGAGGATATAAAGTCGACCATCACCGGTGTGTTGGGGTTGAACTCTGCTATCGGGGTTTCAATCACGCGACTCATGCTCCATTACAGCGCTGCGCTGTGACCTCCCAATCACAGCGCGCTTTGCAGATAAGAGCCAATCACAGCGCAGAGGGCTGATAAGAGCCAATCAGAGCGCAGAGGGCTGATAAGCGCCAATCAGAGGGGTACCGAGTGATAAGGAACAGACCTGGGTCTGCAGGTGATGAGCTCTGTCTGGTCTGCACACACACGCACACGCGCACGCACGCACACGCGCGCACACACACACAGTGTTCTACTGCGTGACATTTGGGGAATAACGTTTCATTCTGTTTTACCTGCTTGTTTGTTTGCAGGAGTTGTTTGAAGGAAGCGCCCTGATTACGCACCAAAACAAAAACCAAACAACAACAACAACCAAACCAAACTGACTCACCAGCTGCGGAAACGTTGTGCGCTCCTGTTTTGTGCTTATCTTTGCAACGGCAGAACTTTGTTTATCTTAATGCCACGGCAGAATCAAACACGGAGCATGCAGGAAGACAGAGCTCCTATCTGACTCATTAGTATTTTACATTTTTTCCCTTCCACTGAGCAGCGAGGACATTCCTGCAGACCCCGGACAGTCGCTCTGTCCATCATTCCTCGGGCCTGTCTGTCCCTGAGTGTAACCCCTCGTGTTACTCCCCCCCGTCTGTCCCACGTATCGCGGCCTCGGCTGCTTGCATGATTAGTAGTGTTCTCTACGTCCAGGTTAGTGTGTGTGTGTGTGTGTGGGGGGGGGGGTATGTGCACGCTCCACGGTGCTGCAGCTGATTTACTGTTTTTCCATCCTGCTGGGTGCAACCACCCACCACGTGCCCCCAGCAGCCCCCGTACGCCACACTGCACTGGTGTGCCGGGCAACACAACGCCCTATGAGTACACAAACAGATACTATATGCTCGCTCATTGTGTATTGTATGCCCGGCTCTTCCCTTGCAAGGTTGTGAGGCCCTGTTGACCCTGCACCTCTGGCACCAATACTCCCGTTGCTGTGTGGGTTCGCTGTGCACAACAACTTACTCTACGCAATAATGACAACACAGTAACACACAAACACCATGTTTTTTCACAATGCATTATTTTGTGCATTATTTTTTTGCATTGTATTATTTTTGCACAATGCACACAACTGCACAATGCATTATTTTTTGCATTATTTTTTGCATTGTATTATTTTTGCACAATGCACACAACTGCACAATGCATTATTTTTTGCATTATTTTTTTGCATTGTGTTATTTTTGCACAATGCACACAACTGCACAATGCTCAATGCATTATTTTGTAAATACTGAATATAAAGGTTTGCTAGTCATCATCATTTAGTTGATTTTTGAAGCTTTAACAGTACAAAGGAGAGGTGCACGAGCCATGCTCTTCTACACTTCCTGGGAAAGACGTGACAATAAATAAATGAATAAATAAATCAAACGAAAGAAAAAAGCAGATCGACCGAGTTTTGCGATGGCGTTTTTGAAAAAAAAAGAGGAAGGAACACTGACCAAGACTGACGCTCAAATGAGAGGTGGCTACTGATTCAATGTGTTTACAGCACGGCTCATCAACTCTCTATCAGGAAACTGGCCAACCACCAAACCCCGCACGCACACGCACACGCACACACACAGGAAAGCCTACAGACAGGGTTATTTTATATAATTGTAAGTTTACTGTTAAATAGTATGTGCTGATTTATTACAGCCTCATCAGTTGACCGAGTCCGTCAATTTGACGGTTTTGGATTTTCAAAGTTTAATAACTTTGTAAAAAAAAAAAGAAAAAGAAAAAAGATACAGACTCCTCCCCCGCTCCCTGAATGCTGCTAAAACTGCATATATTTGCATTAAAATGAGTTTTAGACCAACCGCTCAAAAAAGTTACGATAAGATCGACCTAAAACGACCATCAGCGGTCGAAATGACGGCTTGTAAGTTGCGCGTCATCGTGCGCGTCATGTCAGTATTGATGACGCGTGTTGGTGGCGTCATTTCCTTCGTGAAGTTCGTTGCTCTGTGCTAGGAACACACTAACGCCCTCCAGTGCAGAGGAATAGTCTAAACTTGATGTGTGAGTGTGTCCAACGTGTCTGGTTACAGACGCCGCTACAGACGCACCATGACTACCACCGAGGCGCTGCAGTACTTACAGGCGTTGGACGGCCGCCATTTTGAATTTTTTAAAATAGTATTAAAGTTGTTCAAATGTTAATTTTGGTGTCAGTTAGTTTCGTAACAGACATACTGACACATGTAATGCATTAATATCTCAACTGGGTATTTATCTGGACAGAATATAGAGCTTAAAACCCGGCCGTCATTTTGACCACCCATGGTCGTTTTAGGTAGGAGTGAAATCCCGGCAGCATTTCGGGCGCCCCCCCCCCCCAGACTTGTGCTCTAAGGGCTCAAAGTCAGCAGGACGTTTGAGCCCCAGCACAAGGCTGCTAAGGTGCTGTCATTTCAGCCCATTACTTTTCATACTGAAATTAGTTTAGCTCTCTGACCGCCTCGTGACTTCCCCTGCAAAGGACTTAAAACAGATATGTAAACGATAACTTCAAATTATGAATAAGAAATGTGCATAATTAAATACATCAGGGGGTCCTGGTTCAAATGAGACGCGGTACAAGTCGGTTGCAGTTGTTGCTTCCCCTTAAAACCTTTCTCAGCCCCTCGGATGAGATCTAGTACATATTGCATGCCACTGCCCCGTGCTCATGTAAACCTGTGGTGAACTGTGTTTTCCTTGGAAAGCTTCGAGACTAACCTCTAAATACCCCCCCCCCATCCAACACACACACAAACACGCACATACACACAACTGCATGCACGAAAACACACACAGATCCTCGATGTTTCAAACTCGTTGCATAAGCTAACTCAAACCTGAATCGCCCCTTTTGCGGAATTCTTTTATGGTCATTAGTTAGCCATAAGAAAATAGAAATTAGAATCAGAGTAGATGCCAACCATGACCCTGGCCCCGTATGCTGCCATGCCCAGAGAGGACGGTGCTGTGTGCACCATTACACGTCGCTGTTTACAGGCCGCAGCTCTGAGAATTCGTCGTGAGTCTTCCTCCAGCAGAGATCCTGTTTCTTTCATGTCGAACAGTTGAACAAAAGAGGGGGGAAAGTAACGGGGAAGGGGGGGAGCTGAAGGGTGACAACAGGGTGGAGGTAGAGGAATGAAATTCAAAATGTCCTTTGAGGAAAATGAGAGCTCGGCCAAGGAGCGAGATCAGAGGCTGCAATTACAACAGCGTGCTGGACCGATGAAGCGATAACGCTATAGCGCTGAGGCTAACACAGTCCTGCAGCCCCAGCCCCGTCCCCCAGCCCCCTCCTCCAAACCCCGCCAGCAGCTCAGGTCCTGGACTCCATTCCAAGGTCTTCCAAAGGTCAACCAAAGGCCAAGTACAGGAAGGAGTGAGGAAGCACAAGACACAATCAAGTCTCCTTATCTACTTGAGAGTCTTTTACAATTTTTTGGTCTTTTTCTTTTCCACTTCAGCTCACTTTTCTGTATTTTTTCTTTTTTTTTTCCTTCCTGCAGCCGAGGCTCTTTTGGGAGGGGGTTTTCCATTTCAGGCGCGCACTGTGAGTCACACCCCGGTAAAAGGAAACTTTGAAGTGCTGTACTTGGACGGCATTTGGACCGCTTTTAAAAATGCAGTCAAAGTGAAGATCAGGGATAAAAAAAACAGCCGTGGCAGAAAGAGAGAACGTTCTCCTCCGTTCTTCAAACCCCCGCTCAGGAGAATGACTTCAAACCAGAGCAGTGTGTAATCCCGTCAATCTGTAAAGCGAAGAGCCGGCTGTCCGTCAATCACTGTTGGTGACAGCGCGAGGGGGATGGGGGCTCTGTCAGCGGCTCCTGCAGCTCGTCTGCTTCTACGCCGCCTCCATAGAGAGCAGGCGTCTCTCCTGGACGCAGCGTGCCTCCTGTTCTTCACTTCAGGCAACAACATGCACATCTCCAATATTGGACGGACAGAAAATATGTCGTCATACTTGTAACCCATCCAACAACCAAATTTCTACCGTGCACTCCTACATAGCCGACCATACGCGTTTGTGTGTCGGTGTGTGTGTGCACACATGGACACACACCAACATACATATTTGCAGACACGCTCACAGTTCACCTCCTGCTCACCCCTCCACCCTGGGTGGGAATCCATTTCCGTCTCTTGATACATAAATAAATAAAGGGGTAAAGCGCCCCAGGACTGGGAATGGGCGAGAGAGAGAGAGTGAGAGAGACCGTGTTAAAGTAAGGGAGAGAGTGTAGGATGGTGGTAGACAGAGGCAGGCTTGGGGGGCAGGGGTGGGGGGTGGAGGCAGTAATTGTTTCCCAGCCCAGGGTAGCTCAGTCCCGGTGCGGCCTAGCCCAAGCTCCCCTTGGAGCCCACCTCCCCACTACCAGACATGAGAGGGAGGCCTCAATCAAACACACGGCCCGCAGAACATGACCTGAAAAGTTCAGCAGGAAAGGAGGGGAGGAGGAGACGGGGATGGTGTGAACTGATTGAATTATTATACAGGGCTGAAAACAGCACATGTGCGCACAGCGAAGCGCAGGAGCAGCAGGAGCAACAGGGCCGACAAGCTGATGGTTGTAGGGAACGTCTCACCTGACTCACATCAGGCGCCCTTCCCTTCTAATCAAGCCACTTCCGTATGCGCGCAATGTGTGCTGGCATGCGTGCTTGTTTATGGGCCGGGCCTTCGTCCCCATGTGGGTTTGTGTTGGACCAGAGAGTTTTTGAAGGGGATGTTAATTTAGTTTGGTTTGTTTGCAGCCATTCTATATGTCAGTTGAGAGAAATTAAGTTATGCCTATCGGGGCGAGGGGGCGGGGGTGGTGGTGGAGGGATGAGATTTTGAAGTAAGCATGTGTGCGTTTGTCTTCTAGGGATCATGTATCTCCGTCTTGCTCTCCTCCACCCCTTGCCTTTCTGCAGAGGAGAATAATAGCTCAAAGCACCAAATATAATTAAGCTTCCAAATTTATTCATTTAATTTAAAATGGCTGCCCGCACAGAAGTACTGTGTACGGCAGAAAGGGGTTCCATTACTCTAATTCTTGCTGTAAGTGCTGTTTACTCCTCTGCTTTCTCTGGTGTGGCGATAGGAGTCAGGGCAACGGAAGAAACTTTCCCTGCCAATCACAAAGCCTCCCATCAGCTCTACTGATAGCTCAGAGGACACGGGGGCATCAGGGAGCAGAAACGCAATATTGACATCCACACGAATAAGCCTGCACTGAATATGGGATAAAACGTCTTTGCAGAATGGGGCGTCCGGGTAGCGGCCTATTCTGTTGCCTGCCAACACGGGGATCGCCGGTTCGAATCCACATGTTACCTCCGGCTTGGTCGGGAGTCCCTACAGACACAATTGGCCGTGTGTGCAGGTGGGAAGCCGGATGTGGGTATGCGTCCTGGTCGCTGCACTAGCGCCTCCTCTGGTCGGTCAGGGCGTCTGTTCGGAGGGGAGGGGGAACTGGGGGGAATAGCGTGATCCTCCCACGCGCTCCCACGTCCCCCTGGTGAAACTCCTCACTGTCAGGTGAAAAGAAGCGGCTGGCGACTCCACGTGTATATGGGAGGAGACATGTGGTAGTCTGCAGCCCTCCCCGGATCGGCAGAGGGTGTGGAGCAGTGACCTGGACGGCTCAGAAAGACTGGGGTAATTGGGCAAGTACAACTGGAGAGAAAAAGGGGACAATTCCAGAAAATAAATAAATAGAATTCTGTCCAATTGCAGAAATAAACATGAGAACTTGGACTGACCAGAACTTCCTTTGTTTCCTGACTCATGTGTCACAGAGCAAAACACAGTTGTTAAGGT
The DNA here is from genome assembly GCF_029633865.1 of Lampris incognitus. NCBI lineage: Eukaryota > Metazoa > Chordata > Actinopteri > Lampriformes > Lampridae > Lampris > Lampris incognitus. Next base: position 88,402,223 of record NC_079212.1, on the reverse strand, counting down.
TCAATAGTTGGGTGAGAACTGGGGGGGGGGGAGTGAGTCCGTTTGAAGTTATGATGGGAGTCCCACCCGTCAGACCGGTTTGATCCCATTACAAAAAAAACTAGTGCACAAGAAGCCTATGGAAAACACAATGACTCCCACATTTAAAAATTTGCATGCGTTTGTTTTTTGGGGAGATTTGGACATCCAGAGTTCCTGAAGCCTCCATTGTTCTCGGCCGGCGATAGTCCTCATTATACGGTTCGACATACACAACTCCATTACCTGCTCCCTTCCCATAGCCCTGGTGACCCCGTGCCACCACAGTAGGAGCGATTTTAGAAACAAAGGCAAAAGCACAACTGCTCTCTAGCTCTTAAAATAACCAATGAACTTACGATGATGCACAATGCGAATATAACGATCACAGAGGGTGACGTCTGCCGTGCGACGTAAGGACGGCAATGACGGACTGCAATGGCGGTCATGTGCCAGAAAGTGGGCCACACATTGAATTCTTGTCCTGTGGTATTCTACAAAATCCCATGCAGCCGCCATCTCCAAATCTTTAACGTCTGCGGAGCACTGGGGGTTGAATGTAATTACTCTGTGACCACTTAGTTCCAGGCTGTCACTGCTAAGGTCACATGAATAAGACTCCATATTTGTCTCTAATCGAGCCGCTAATCTGAAAGATCTAAGAGCCCGAATCAATCCTCCATTCTGCTCCTATTGATCTCATCTCCCCAGTCTCTCGGTTTCACTCCCCCTCGCCGTCTCTGTTTCCTCCGCAGCATGCTCTTTGCAGTAATGGATACTGAAGATGTCAGGCAGATTTAACATTTATTGCTCATTTCGAATGCCCTCTGACCCACACACAATACCAACTATCACATCGCCCCCCCACTCCACCCCCCAGACATGCGCAAAATGAAAGAAGGGGAAGAAAGAGAGGAGGGCAGTGCATCTCTGTAAACTCGAAGGGTACGCCAACGTCAAGGAGCTGTCTCTCATATTGTTGCAGTAGCCATGAAATTATCAAGCAAGGCTAATGGCTGCCTTATCTCTGCAGCAGGCTTAATCATGGCTGTTCAAAGCCCGCTCCTCCAGGTGGGAGTTATCTCTGGACATTACTGCTTAGACTGCCCACACTAATGATCTGCTCAGGGCTGAGAGTGAAGGACTATGGGATTGTTTTCCCAGGGGCCTAGGGGATTGAACAAATGGATGAAAGTATTAAAATTTGATTGCAAATATGTGCATGTGCCCACTTTTCCCTGCGTAAGCCATTATGTATGTGCACAGACGTGATGGTGCGCACACACTGTGTGCGCCGCATAACTTGCCCACAGTGTTTTTGTTGGCAGTGAAACGGATTGAGAGGAGCTTTCTTTATTCATCGTGTTCTAATTAATGAAAGCGCACTCTGAGCTGTGGCGCTTCATTCTTTTTTTTTGCACTTCATTCATTTCTATACAATAGTGGAATGACAGGCATGACCCTGATGGGGGAGGGGGGGCAATCTTGCAACAGAATACGGTGATGGGGCTGTGAACCACGGAATTCGGCGAAAACAATCCAAACATTGTGAACGACAGTCCGAAGGACCGAGACGAGTGGAAGACAGAATGTGAGAAGACGGCGGCGCAAATTCACGCTTGCAGCGGCTTCACCCAGTTCCGGTGTGGGAAGCTGGCGGCGCGAATTCAAGTTTGCGGCGGCCTCACCCAGTACCGTCCATGCAGTGTCTTTGTCCACGTCTGCGTCGAAGTTTGTCTTCGTTTGGTGGCTGGGAGAGCTTGGTCTGCGGCGTTCTGTGGGCCCAGGGACCACGGCCCTGCCTGGAGCTGTGCCCGAAGAGGAAATACCGAGGGCGGTCTGACGGAAGCCTGGCCTAGCCTTGACTGTGTTGTCGTTGTGTGGAGTGCGGGGAGGTGTGTCGAAGGTGTCTGGCTGGGAGAGCTAGCATTGGATCGGCTGAGGGAGCTTGGTCTGCTGCGTCCCATGGGCCGAAGGTCAACGGCCCTGACCAGAGCTGCGCCCGAAGAGGAAACACCAGGGGCGGTCTGACAGGACGCGGAAGCGGGGCAGGCTAAGCTAACTGCTAGCCCATGCAGACCGGCAGTTCCGACAGTCATCCTGGCTGGCGTCCGTTCTCCTGGGCAGTGATGTATTTTGTTTGTTTGTTTGTTTGTTTGCTTGTTTACTTCAGATATAGTATGTGTTCGTTTGGATCTATGGGTTCTTGTAGTTTTTGGATATGTGTCGTTGTCTTTGTGTTGCACTGCTGTTGGCTGGGGGGGAACGACGTTCCGTTTTATTTCATTTGCGCAAGTGCATCAAATGAAAGGACAAATAAAGTGTTTCTGACTCTTGATTCGAGAAAGCAAATGGGTGAGGAATCCTGTAAGGGAGGTTTGAGCAGGGGTGGGATTGACGTGAGAGCGAGAATGAATGAGAAGGATTTACAGGATGTGAGAAGGGGAAAGTGAGCGCGAGAGAGCGAGCGAGGGAAAGAACCGGATTGAAAGATGGATGAACTGAATGCGCGAGGGATGGTTAGAATATCTGTTTCATATTCCAGGCCATTACTTCTGTGTCTGAGGGAACAGCATGCGTCCTGCTTTCATCCCTCCATCACGATTGGAACAGGAAGACAGCGGCGGAACCCAGGGGCTGAGAGGGGCACACAAGATATAGCTCCAAAGTAGTAGAAATAGAACGCTGGAGGATCTGGGGGGAGAGGTGGGGCTGTCCAGGGAAACTAGTGGACCTCATAGAGCACTCCTGTTTAATCTACAGTATACGCATTCAGCACGGAAATAGAACAGCGTGCGCAGGGCCAGCAGACTTCCCACAATGCTCTACATACACACTGTTCTTTTTTACACACGCATGCTTGTACCTTTGTGACGACTCCTCACTGACTCCGTTCACTCTGTAGCCCTGAACTCTTACCTTAACCATCAGAACTACACGTCTGTCCCTAACCCTTACCCCAACCTAATCCTAATTCTGACCCTAAACCCAAGTTCTAACCCTAAAATAGGGTCAGGATCTGCACATTTAGCCTACAGGAAGTAGCACGGGGCACGGTCAGTTCACACACACACGTTCCCTCGCAGCGAGTCAGCTAATACACAAAATGGCGCCGAATCTCCGGCAGATTTAACAGGACGTCATGGCCGTTTTTACCGAGCAAAACCGCCGGCAGAACTCCGAAACACGCCAGCCATGATCTGCCGTTACAGTACCATACACTTCAAGCCAGGGAACGTACCTTTAAACGCGCTAGCTTAACCAAGGCACCGAGAAGGTCAGCACACGTCTTACCGCTACGAGAGCTGCTCAACTTTGACCGCGAATTCGCAGCCACGGCACTCCCGCGTCTCCTGTGTGTCACTCATTGAAGTCCCCCTCGCTACAACAGGTAAACCGGAACTACGTATCCGTTCGTTAAACATAAGGTTGGTGATATACAGACAATGTTCACCGAGAGGGGACAAAATAATTGCCCATGTTGACTCAGCTACACGTGTAACCCATCTTATTGTATAGGAGCCGTGGGCAGCTGCAGCATCCGGGGACCAACTTCAGCCCTTCTTTCCGTTGCCTTGCTCAGGGGCACAGACAGGGGTATTAACCCTAACATGCATGTCTTTTTGATGGTGGGGGGGGGCAAACCCACGCAGACACGGGGAGAATATGCAAACTCCACACAGAAAGGACCTGGGACGGTCTGGGGTTCGAACCCAGGACCTTCTCGCTGTGAGGCAACAGTGCTAACCACTGGACCACCGTGCCGCCCCCATAGATATATGGACCCTTAAAGAAGTGAGGGCCGGCCGAAATGTCCTCACTTTGCAAAAGGTCTTCAGTCTTATGGTTAAAACTCAAACTGGTCCTCTCAAAGATAGAAGTATAAGAACTTACACAAACGCTCCCACAAGGACACACATATCCACACACATGCACAACTTAAGAACACACACACACACACACACACACACACACACACACACACACAACAGATACAATGACCCACATACATATACTCAGACTCACACACACAAACCCAAGAGTTACACCCACACTCTCACAAACGAGTGCTCCATAGCCTGACCCAGTTATCAACTCGGAGGCCATCGTTTTGCCGCGTAATAATCCCGCAGCATGGCCAACAAACTTCACTGGCGCCCCCATGCAAACACATAAATATGCAGAGAGAGGAGTGGTGATGGGAAGGAGCAGCTAATGCAAATCAGGAGGAGAATCAAAGACAGCAGTGACTTGAAAAGCAGACGGGAAGAGGCGGTAGAAGTGGACCCAGGCTTCAACCCCTTGCCCTGAGTCGATATGCCGGCAGGAAGGAGGCAGTCGGTGGGTGGAAATAGGAAGAGGTAGAGAGAAGAGCGGAGGGGGGTTCGGGGCGCAATGGGAATGGCACCAAATAGCCACTGGCAGCATACGGGACAGAGATGAGAGGCACACAGCGGCCGTGGTCGCATTTGAAAATAGTTTTGCTTCACTAAAATGAGGACGAAAGGCAGGATAATAGAGGGAAGAAAATGAATGAGTGAACCCAGAAACATGTATTCCATAAATCAAAAACTACATCCAGATGAGTGAACCGGTCAAATAACCCTTTCCATATGAAATGATGCTGATGTCAATTCTGCCCTAGGAGCTGGTTTTAGACCTTCCATCCACTGTATCAGGATGTGGACCACTCCAGCCAATGACACGGCACTGATGGCCTTCTTCTGGCCCTGACAAAATGGATGTGAGCCTGAAGTGGCCCACATGTATAATAGCAAATATGGCCCAAATATGCCAAATCAAACGTGGGCCTTTTCTGGCAAAGATGCGGTGCTCTGGGCAACATGTAATCTGGATGTGACCCTGAAGTGGCCCGCGTGGTAAATGGTGAATATGGCCCAAATATCACACAACAAATATGGGCCACCTTTGGCAAATATGCGGCACATGCGGCATTGCTATGGCTTGGTTCTGGCCCAGATCTGGCAAACAGGAGCGGACCGCCCAAGTGCCATCATTCCACGTGGTATGTGGCCCGGATGGAAGTGTCAGGTGTGGGCTGGGTCCGGGCCACAGCAAGTTTGCTCTCCGGGCTGGGATTATGGAGCTGTGAGCGAAAAGATGGAGAGCCCTCTTTTCCAGACTACAGCCACAGAACGACCATCTTGGCCACGGTGTTCGGGGTACTGGGCCAGTTTTCGGTAGAACCAGTGGTTCATTACAGATACACGCCAAGAAGTGCTGCACTAAATGCAACTGGATCCACGTCTGATGTGGAACATGGCTGAATGAGCCACATCCCCCACTGTTTATCTTGCTGCGCTCGTGGAGAGTCGGCCCGCTTGAGTGTTTCAGGATACACAGATGGCTCGTGTTAGAGCAGCAACAAACGCTGCGTTCTGCTACAACAACAACAACAAGAACTGCGCCACAAGAAGCAAGGTTGACCAGATTTATCTCTGGCCGGTGACATATCGGCGTCTTCTCATTGCGGTGCCGCTGTGTCACGCATCAGTCCACACCGTCCCCCTGTCCTGTGATTCTCGTCGGCTGCAGGGGTTGGCCTCGTGTCGACATGGGGCTAAATCCTTAACTGAGATAAATAAAACAACATTATCTCTCAGCGGGGGGGGGGGCGGAAAGTGAAGTGCAGCACCATGTTCCTTCCTGACACGTGGCCTACGTGTGCACGTCAGCTAAACACACGGGCGGAGTGTACACAGCCACGGGCCGCCACGGCGACAGCGCCACGTCTGACGTAGCAGACGAAAAGGCCGGGGGGGGGGGGATAATGACGTCAAACCTCCGTTTCACTGGAGCTTTCCCACTCAATCCGGTTTTGTTCAAGGGGAAATTAAAGGGGCGTCCGGGTAGTGTAGCGGTCTACTCCATTGCCTGCCAACACGGGGGTCGCCGGTTCGAATCCCCGCCGTGCTACCTCGGGCTTGGTGTCTGCAGGTGGGAAGCCGGATGTGGGTATGTGTCCTGGTCGCTGCACTAGCGCCTCCTCTGGTCGGTCGCGGGGGAGGGGGAATAGCGTGACGCTCCCACGTCCCCCTGGTGAAACTCCTCAATGTCAGGTGAAAAGAAGCGGCTGGCGACCCCATATGTGTCGGAGGAGGCATGTGGTAGTCTGCAGCCCTCCCCGGATCGGCAGAGGGGGTGGAGCAGCGACCGGGACAGCTTGGAAGAGTGGGGTAATTTGGCCGGGTACAATTGGGGAGAAAAAGTGGGGGGATCCCCCCCCCAAAAAAGGGGGAAAATTAAAAGGCCGATTTTCAGCCTTATCTATCTGTGACAGGGACAGCGCGTGAAAAACACCTGCACTCTTAACGGTCGAACTATATGAGAGAAGCGACGTCATCAGACAGCGCCTTGTCTTCTTCGAGGGTTTTTTTTTTTAGTTAGTTGAGTGGCGCGCACGCGTTGAATGGACGTATGTTAGCGGGCTGCTGTTTATCTGCAGCCTCGCAAGTCCAGAGGGACCTTTGGGTGACGTGTGGCCTCTGTCCTGGTCATGTGTGATGGAGTAGTAGCTTGGTACCGCAACCAAGAAACACGGACCCAAACTTTTACAACTTGTTCCGGTTCAATTCTTCCCCCCCCCCCCAACACATTATACAGACAAATACGTCAGTCAGTTTAGCACGTGGGACAACTGGTCAACTTTAACATCTTGTGTTTATACATAAGACATCAACATCAAATATAGTACAAGAAAGAAGAAAAATTAAAATTAAAACAAAAAAAAACAATACATCAGATGCAACCTTACATATATATGCAACTTATGTATTTTTATTATCAAGTATTGTCCCTGTTATTTGAGAGGTCTTAATAGCTTTTTTTGTTCGTTGTTATCATCAAAGAGATGTTGTAGTTCAACACAAAACAGCCGGATGGATATTAGGTCTGATCTGAAGCATTTTAGCCCTATGTGTCTGATATTATGTGTGTGATATTATGTGTATGATATCATGTGTCTGATATTATGTGTGTGATATTATGTATGTGATATTATGTGTGTGATATCATGTGTGTGATATTATGTGAGTGATATCATGTGTGTGATATCATGTGTGTGATATTATGTGTGTGATATTATGTGTGTGATATTATACATGTGATAGGTATGTCATATTATGTGAGTGATATTATGGGAGTGATATTATGTATGTGATATTATGTATGTGATATTATGTGTGTGATATTATGTGAGTGATATTATGTGTGTGATATTATGTGTGTGCTACTATGTGTGTGATATTATGTGTGTGATATTATGTGAGTGATATCATGTGTGTGATATTATGTGTGTGATATTATGTGTGTGATATCATGTGTGTGATATTATGTGTGTGATATTATGTGTGTGATGTTATGTGTGTGATATTATGTGTGTGATGTTATGTGAGTGATATTATGTGAGTGATATCATGTGTGTGATATCATGTGTGTGATATTATGTATGTGATATTATGTGTGTGATATTATGTGAGTGATATCATGTGTGTGATATCATGTGTGTGATATTATGTGTGTGATATTATACATGTGATAGGTATGTCATATTATGTGAGTGATATTATGTGTGTAATATTATGTGTCTGATATTATGTGTGTAATATCATGTGTGTGATACTATGTGTGTGATATTATGCGTGTGATATTATGTGAGTGATATTATGTGTGTGATATTATGTGTGTGATATTATGTGAGTGATATTATGTGTGTGATATTATGTGTGTGATATCATGTGTGTGATATTATGTGTGTGATATTATGTGAGTGATATTATGTGTGTGATACTATGTGTGTGATATTATGTGAGTGACATTATGTGTGTGATGTTATGTGAGTGATATTATGTGTGTGATGTTATGTGAGTGATATCATGTGTGTGATATTATGTGAGTGATATTATGTGTGTGATACTATGTGTGTGATATTATGTGTGTGACACTATGTGTGTGATATTATGTGTGTGACACTATGTGTGTGATATTATGTAAGTGATATCATGTGTGTGATGTTATGTGAGTGATATTATGTGTGTGATGTTATGTGTGTGATACTATGTGAGTGATATTATGTGTGTGATACTATGTGTGTGATATCATGTGAGTGATATTATGTGTGTGATGTTACGTGAGTGATATTATGTATGTTATATTATGTATGTGATATTATGTGAGTGATATTATGTGATTGGTTTTATGTGTGTGATATTATGTGTGTGATGTTATGTGAGTGATATTATGTGTGTGATGTTATGTGTGTGATATTATGTGTGTGATATTATGTGTGTGATATTATACATGTGATATGTATGTCATATTATGTGTGTGATATTATGTATGTGATATTATTTGAGTGATATCGTGTGAGTGATAACATGTGCGTGATATTATGTGTGTGATGTTATGTGTGATATTATGTGTGTGATATTATACATGTGATATGTATGTCATATTATGTGTGTGATATTATGTATGTGATATTATGTGAGTGATATCATGTGAGTGATATCATGTGAGTGATATTATGTGTGTGATGTTATGTGTGTGATATTATGTGTGTGATATTATACATGTGATATGTATGTCATATTATGTGAGTGATATTATGGGAGTGATATGTGAGTGATATTATGTGTCTGATATTATGTGTGTAATATCATGTGTGTGATACTATGTGTGTGATATTATGCATGTGATATTATGTGTGTGATATTATACATGTGATATGTATGTCATATTATGTGTGTGATATTATGTGTGTGATGTTATGTATGTGATATTATGTGAGTGATATTATGTGTGTGATATTATACATGTGATATGTATGTGATATTTGCCGACAAGACATATAAAAGCTTGAGAGCACTGTTAGTGGACTGTGAGTCTGTATTACAGTTCAGGAAACAAGACCCTGTCTTCTAAAATTGGTGTCAATCTGTTAAAGCTTAGAAACATCAACAGAGCAACTTCAACCCAGACCTCCTGAGAGCAAGAACATTCGCACAATAAATGAGAAATAGATTCAATTTCTGTTTTGCAGAAAGAGCACACTGGGGGAATATCTTCTTTAAATCTTCTTTAAATCTATAATTCATTGCAAGGGTAGTACCTATGTAATGCCTTCATGTGAACTTCGTTTATTTTAGTTGGAATGAGGGATTTATTAGGGTCTGACCAAACTTTCTCAGCTAAGATTTCTGGAAAACGTCGTTTCCATGAAAGAGTGGATTTGGGAAAATAACTCTGATCTGAGGTCAGTATTTTTTCCGGGCATCGAGTGAAGTGTCGTGACGTCAACTGGCGGCCAGAAAAACGAAATACGGTCTAGCAGGATTTCTCACTCTCCAAACACGCTGTTTGAAAACACATCCTCCTTCTCTAACATGAGCTTGGTTTCCGCTGGTGGACATGACGTCCCACACCACCAGCACAGAGGATTTTGTGAACCAGTGGTTCTCAACCTTTTTGGGGTCCTGGACCCCCTGCATATTTTTGATCTACCCTGAGGACCCCTCCACCTGATCTTGGGGGAGGGGGGTTGCAATTTGTAGAAACAGTAGAAATTGCATTTTAAATTGCTTTATAGCATTTATTCACTCTTTGGGGCAAAAATACGAGCTTTCAGTTGTAACTTAGATATAGTTAACAAAACAGAATTCTTATGCAGTAACTTTCAGATATATGTAACAACAGAATTTTTATGGAGTAACTTTTAACAATGCAAACGGGAGCGAGATCTCTTATTAAAATACAATAAATTACACTTGTGAAACAGATGTAATTAGAGAAAAAAGTCCTGTTACCCTTTATAGTTTAGGTAGATAAAGGTCTCAGTCACATTTGAGTAAAATAATCCTATTTCTATAAATGTCATAGGATCTTTTTTTAAAGATATTTTATTTTCACGGACCCCATGCAATTACACCACGGGCCACTAGGGGTCCGCGGACCCCCGGTTGAGAAACACTGTCACAGAGGCTTATATGCAATGCATTGTGGTACATGTAGGCCCTGTGGGAAAGACAGGTCATTTTGCCCCGAGTTCACGGCCCGAACGTTTTGAGTGTACCCCGGATGTAATTCTAAACGTCAGCCTCTATGTGAAGCCCGGCAACACAACGTAACGTGTGTGTGAGTCCGATAGTAACGTAACGTCACAGCCTGCCAACATAAATGCGGGTCTCTAAACTAACTCCGTGCCTGCGTGCGTGCGTGCGCGCCGCGCATGCGTGGGAAGGTCTGATGGGCAGCGCCGAGTCACGTGACACGAGTTAAAGCGGGAAGAGACTGGTAGAGGAGAGATGGCGGAGGGTGCAGGGGGAAGAAAACAACTCGGTCTTTTGGGATTTTTCCAGAAGAGGAGGAAGGTAAGAATTTAGCCCACGTCGTCACTTCTCGATAATGGTTGAAACTGCCTGTTGAGTTATGATGTGAACTGGATTCGGCATCTACAGTCATGATGAAGAGAAATCCTCTTCATCATGATTGTAGGTGCCGTTTAGCTAGCAGGCCCGCAGCGTGCTGTCATCGTCCTTTAGCAGGTTTTCCTCGTAAATAAACCACATTTCCATGAAACGAACTAAAACGGCAACGACTCGTTCACTTTACTGTAGACACAAAGAAACGTTAACCATCATATTGATTTAAAGCTAAATGAACTTCAAGTAGATAAACAATGAACTTTACGCCATTATGTTTGGGGGTATTGTTTAGATACCGCTACAGTGAGCTCGTGTAATGTAATTAGAATCCAATTATGAATCCAACATTTTTAACATCACAATTCATAATTAATCTGGAGAGTAATCAACGGTTTTTGAGAGACTTGTCCTCCACCAGAAAACGACCCCATAGGTCGTTTGTACCAGCAGCTTATTGCGACCTGTAGTTACGTTTTAAAGTTAAGCGACCTCTAGCGGTCGTGCTGCCAATAGCAATCTTAGTTACTATACTAGACGGCGAAACGACACAAAAACGCACTGACTACATATTCTCTTGTTCTCAAATTGTTTTTTTTTATCATTATTTACTGACTACTTACCTTTGTTAGCCTGTCTATGAGGCGTTGGGAAAAGGGTGTCAACCAGTAGATAAAACCCCACAATGAATAGAGGTGAAAAGTATCTGTGGCAAATCTCCTGGCGCCGGTAGGGGCGCTAATTTAGGAAACGCTCTTGTGGGTCGTATTAGAGGGTATACGACCTATGGTCGTATGTGGTCATATGAGTTGGAGGACTTGTAGAGGAGGTACACATTTCAGTTTTTCTGTGATTAAGGCATGTAGGGTGCATTTTTAAAAAAGCATCAAAATAGAGCTTGTTTATGGAAAAAAATGTCCGGGGGAGGATCGCCCCGGACCCCCCCCCCCCCCCCTACAGAGGTCTGGGCTAAGCCCCAAACGCCCCTGAGCAGGACAACACTAATTTCTCCATCAATACAGAACACAGTGAGGACTCCACTGCTTCGGTCAACTACATTACTCACCAGTACCGATGCACACACACAAAACCATCGGTGAAATCTCCCTTTAAGTATATCTACAGCGGCATTGTGTGGTAGAGCTGTTCATTGTGCATTGTTTATGTCTTTGGTGGGACTGTGCAGCTCATCTATATCTAAACAATTCCTCTCTCTCTCTCTTTTCATCGCCCCCCATTGCTTCTGTATGACTGCCTCCCTCCTTACTGTCTGGATCATCTCCTACATCAAAGCCCGGACCAGCCCACCTCTTGGCCCAGCGCTGGCTGATAATGCACCATGTCATCCATAACTTCAACCACATCCCTCAGCTCTCCGCGCTATCGCCCTATCTGCCTGAAACCAGACTGCACATGTATGGAGGGGACTTGTGCTCGGTAACACCAAACAAAGACGTTATGAAGGCAGGAGGAGACGGAAAAGTACAGCAGAGGAGAGGGCCCGTGTGCAAGAACCTGGAGGGGCAAAAGTCACACGTGGTGTCTGTCGATGGACGGGATAAGGATTCAGTTACCTGCTGGAAGGAATGTTCGTGGCAGTCGGAAGTGGTCAAGGTGATGATGCCCCCTCGTCTGAATATCGCTGATCAAATGACCAAGCTGAGCTCACTGAAAACAAGATTTCTGGTTACCATATCTAACTCGCTGGCTGAGCTAACCCAGGAGTTACTTTGCCCCCCCCCCAAAAAAACTCATCCCCAAATTTGAGCCTGCCTGCCCTTCTTCTACCAAATGCAAAGGAAAAGAGAAACAGGAAAAATTATTAGATTCCTCAATTTTATTGGCTCATTTCCCCTGATGGCCTGGGCCTGACGTCAGGACCGAGACAGACCTCTTCTCATCAAACCCATATCTCCCTCCATTACACACACAAACACACACTCCACACACACACACACACACACACACACACACACACACACACACACACACACACACACACACACTCCACACAGTAAGAGTCAGGACTATGTCTAATGTGGTTATTCTGATGGGGTTCTCTTACCAGGGAGCAGATGGGCACAGGTGACCGTTACCGTGAGTCCAAGCACTTCAAATCAAACATGATATTTTTGCTTTTGCCCTTTGTTGTTGTATAATATTGTTCAGACACACACTTTAGTCTATTCCTGCCATGCACAGACAACACAGTGAGCTATATCCAGTAATTACTGAATTAATATATTTTCTATTACTATGTTTTATGTTTTGCAATGCACATTTTTAAGAAGATGGCGGCGCGAACATAAGTTTGCGGCGGCCTCACCCAGTACCGTCCATGCAGTGTCTTTGTCCACGTCTGCATCTAAGTTTGTGTCCTCGTTTGGTGGCTGGGAGAGCTTGGTCTGCTGCGTCCTGTGGGCCCAGGGACCACGGCCCTGCCTGGAGCTGCGCCCGAGGAGGAAGCACCGAGGGCGGTCTGACAGGACACGGAAGCGGGGCAGGCTAAGCTAACTGCTAGCCCATGCAGACCGGCAGTTCCCACAGTCATCCGCTCTCTTGGACAGTGAATTTTTTTGGATATATGTGTTCTTGTAGTTTGGATATGTGTTGTTGTGTTTGTGTTGCACTGCTGGGAGCTGGGGGAAACGATGTTTGGCCTCGTTTCAGGTGCGCAGGTGCCTGGAACGAAGTGACACATGAATGCTACTGATTCCTGACATGTCGTTGCTCTTGCTGGGATTTGACTGGACGCATCTGCAGCAGATGGGAAAGTGTTTGTTGGGACGGGTGAAGCAGTTACAGACAGAATAACTGCACTATGTGTGCGACTGGCCCGACGTCAGCCCACTTAAACGGTGTGTGAGCAGCACCGCACCAGGTTCTGCATCAGCCCCAACTCCAGAGTTAAACCACCTTCTGAGAATGTGTGGGGGAGGAAAAGGTAAAGCAGGCAGGGCTCCGGCGCAGGAGGTCTCGGCCTTAGAAAGAAAGAGAAAAGACATCAGAGATATTTGGGGGGGGGGGGACTTTGGCCCTTTTTACCGCGTTTCACTTTTTAGAGCACATTCCCTCACAGAGCCCTCAGGGTTTCTTGTAGCGGGTATTTAGATGTAATTTAGATAGTTTAATGGTTGCCTCTTGGCCTAGCTTTGCTCATGCGTGTGCACGCAGCGTTGTGCCAGCAACCTGGCTTGCTGACTGGGCGAGCGGGAGAGGAAAGAGAGCAGCGTGAGACAACGTGAGACTGGCGTGATGCGGGTTCCTCCCATCCAACGATAACTTTGGAAATTACCGCTGGAACACAACATCAATGTGTTGGGTCATTCGATAACACCCTCTTTAGTCCTCATAACTAATTTCCAGATGAAATCTGAATATATGAAAACAAAATCTCCGATGCTTCATAAATACTGGTACCTTGACACGAGCACATACGAAACACAGTCGTGTGACAGGAGGTGATGACACAAAAATAGTGAGTAGATGATTTCTCAGCTTTTATTTTCCGTCATGGTTATTCAACCACAGTGCTGCACGCTAACGAATGCAGGGCCTGTTGTAGAGAGTGGCGGCACGGTGGCGCAGTGGTTCGCGCGGTCGCGTCACAGCAAGAAGGTCCTGGATTCGAGCCCCGGGATAGTCCAACCAGTGGCGATGCTAGGATCTGTTGGGGCCCTAGGCAAAAATTCTCATGAAGGGCCCCCAACCAGCGTTCATCGCCGTCATGAATAATCTGACACAAACAAAAATTATAGGAAATATAACCTGTGTGGTGTGGACGACGCTAGCAGCAACTTCCACTTTCGAAGAGCGCAGGCAGTGCAACGTGCTAGGCGAATGACATGGGGCACCTACGAGGAAGGGTTCCTACTGTGATGTCATGTCATTGCAAATCGTCCATTGGTTGTTTAAGGCGGAGGGGGGGGTTGCGGTCACTGCTTTGGAGTAAATTCTGTCAACCCTCGGGGGCCCCCTACTGCCTGGGGCTCCAAGCAGTTGCCTGGCTTACCTGTTCAGAAATGTCGCCTCTTAGTCCAACCTTGGGGGTCGTCCTGGGTCGTCCTCTATGTGGAGTTTGCATGTTCTCCCCGTGTCTGCGTGGGTTTCCTCCCACAGTCCAAAGACATGTAGGTCAGGTGACTCGGCCGTACTAAATTATCCCTAGGTATGAACGTGTGTGTGTGTGTGTGTGTGTGTGTGTGTGTGTGTGGGCCCTGTGATGGCCTGGCGGCCTGTCCAAGGTGTCTCCCCGCCTGCTGCCCAATGACTGCTGGGATAGGCTCCAGCATCCCGCGACCCTGAGAGCAGGATAAGCGGTTTGGATAATGGATGGATGGTGTAAAGGGTGTGTGGACTATAATGAAGAATATTGCAGAAATGTTTTATGGCACGTGTATTACACAAGTCCTTGTCCCAGGAAGCCTTTTGGCTGAAGTCTCTAAAAAGATGAGCACGGTATCAGTCACAGTGTCTGCCGCTCACCTTCATCCCTGTTCCTCTTCCTCAATTGTATCCATCCTTCTATGGGTCTCCATGCAATGCAGCTACTATGTACACACACCTGATGATTAATATGGCATGATGAAGAGGAGGGTGTGTGTGGGGGGGGTGTGGGGGGGCAGAGGAGAGAAAGGTCTGATGGCAATCTTTTCAGGACGGGAAACAGAGCCCTTAAATAAAGCCATCACGAATCAGCAACAATTTAATTGTCATTTCATCGTATGTACTACGTAGACAAAAGAAACGAAATTCCGCTTCCCCCAGCCCACAGCAGTGCAACACAACAGACAAAAACACACAACCATAAACAACACCACCAAAAACATACAAAAACAGAGAGAACAAAGAATGAATAATAATTAAAAAAAACCAACAGTTTACAACACAGTCCAAAAACTCCACCGTCCAGAGAACGGACGCCAGCCAGGATGAGTGCCGGAACTGCCGGTGTGCATGGGCTAGCAGTTAGCTTAGCCCCTCCCCGCTTCCGCGTCCCGTCAGACCGCCCTCGGTGTTTCCCCCTCAGGTACAGCTCCAGGCAGGGCCGTGGTCCCTGGGCCCACAGGACGTAGCAGACCAGGCTCCCTCAGCCGATCCAACGCCAGCTGTCCAGCCAGACACCCACCCCCACCCCCCACCCCCACACGACGACACAAACGCAGACGCAGGCAAAAACACCGCACAGTGGACGCGAGGCGAGGCCGCCGCCAGACCGCCTCGGTGTTTCCTGTGGGCTAGCAGTTAGCTTAGCCCGCCCCGCTTCCGCGCCCTGCCGGACCGCCCTCCTCCCCGGGCCCGCAGCACGCAGCAGACCGAGCTCTCTCGGCCGATCGTTAGTGGGTGAGGCCGCTGCAAACAGGTGTCCGCGCCGCCATCTTCCCACACCGGAAGCGGTGCCATCAGAGCGTTTTTACATTTCCGGTTTTATTAACCCCCCCCCCTCAAAAAAATTGTCCGGCATACATTAGGACCACTTTTAATGTCAGGACATGCAGAATCGATTGTTTTATAGAATTTGTGTGTGTGTGTCTGTGCGTGTGTGCGTGTGCATGCGTGTGTGTGTGTGTGTGTGTGTGTGCATCGGCACATTTGCACATGTGTGTGTCGGTGAAGCTGTGCGTCAGTCAAGCAGGTTTCTAATTAAGACGTGCAGTAAAGGTCAGTGATTGTTGCCAGGGAGGAAAGTCTCTGCCGGGCTGCTGTGCTCCTATGAGCGAGCTGCTCTAATTAAAGCGCACAGCTAATGAGAGCCTACGTCACAACGACGGCGTGTTTCACCAGACAACGCCTTGTGTTAGAATGATGAACAAAATAAATAGAAATAAGCAGGATGAAGACCTATGGGACGGAGAAGAGGTGAGGAGGAAGACGAGCGGTGAGAGGAGGAGGCGAGATGAAGAGTGAAGGGTTTCTGGGTGCTGAGCAGAAGACACGTGTCTGTTTACTTTGAACCTGCGTCGTTGTTTTGCACAAACACGTGTTCAGAGAATGTGGAGGATGAGAGGGAGTCACGCTGCTGCGCACACAGCGCCGAGGAGGAGAGAGCGAGTGGGGGGGGGGGCCGACAGAGAGAAAGACAGAGGGAGGGCGAGAGAGAGAAAGAAGGGGAAGGCAAAAGAGAGAGAAAGGTAGAGGGAGGGCAAGAGAGGGGGGAGGCAAAAGAGAGGCAGAAAGAGAGAGGGAAGGCAATAGAGGGAGGGCGAGAGAGAGAAAGGGGGAGAGAGAGAGGCAAAAGAGAGAAAGGGGGGAGGCAAATGAGAGAGGGAGGGCGAGAGAGCGTGAAAGAGGGAGAGAGAGAGGCAAAAGAGAGCGAGAGGGCGAGAGAGAAAGAGAAAGAGAGGAACAGAGAGAGAGAGAATGGAAGGAGACAAAGAGAGAGAGCGGGAGGGTGAGAGAAAGAGAGAGAAGGCAAGAGAGAGAGAAAGAGAGAAGGCGAGAGAGAGAGAGAGAGAAGGCAAGAGAGAGAGAGAGAAGGCAAGAGAGAGAGAGAGAAGGCAAGAGAGAGAGAGAAGACAAGAGAGAGAGAGAGAAGGCAAGAGAGAGAGAGAGAGAGAGAAGACAGAGAGAGAGAGAGAGAGAGAGAGAGAGAGAGAGAGAGAGAGAGAGAGAGAGAGAGAGAAGGCAAGAGAGAGGGGGGGGGCGAGAAAGGGGAGCAGAGAGAGAGGGCGAGAGAGAAAGAGAAAGAGGAACAGAGTGAGAGACAGAGAGAGAGAGAATGGAAGGAGAGAAAGAGAGAGCGGGAGGGTGAGAGAAAGAGAGAGAAGGCAAGAGAGAGAGAGAGAGGGCGAGAAAGAGAGGAGCAGAGAGAGAGAGAAGGCAAGAGAGAGAGAGAGAGAGAGAGAGAGAGAGAGGGGGGGGGCGAGAAAGAGGGGAGCAGAGAGAGAGAGCGAGAGAGAGAGAGAGAGAGAGAGAGAGAGAGAGAGAAGGCAAGAGAGAGAGCGAGAGATTTTTTGATTTTTAAAAAGTGACTTTTATTTTAGAAAAATACAATCATATTCAAACCACAAGCCAATAAATAAATTGCGTAGAAAATAAAAGGTAAATCACATCAATTCTCCAGAAAAAACAAGTTGGTCATCTTTTACTGAGCACAACACTTCCCTGTAAGCCCAGATAGCACTGAATTGCTGGGTATCTTTCATTTCTTTGTAATAATTGAAATCAAGAATCATCCTGGCTTTTACCATTCTAGTAAACAGCAGCTTTACCTCAGTGTCTACTGAGTCTTCTATCTTTCTTTTTCTGCTTATATATATGGCCAGTTTCGCTTGTCCCAGGATGAAATTCATCAGTTGACATTTGTCTTTCACAGTACGTTTATACACAAACCCCAGAATGAAAGTGTGCTTGGAGAAAACCTCCCCTACCTTTCTGAATAAACTCTCCAACAACATGAACAGTGGTACCAGGCGCACGCACTCCAGGTAACAGTGGAAAACAGTTTCTTTGTAAGGGCAAAAAATACATTTATCACTCACACCCTGACCAATAACAGAGAGAAAAGCATTAACTGCTACTATCCCATGCACAATCCTCCACTGCAAGTCAGCAACCTTCTTTGTTAATGGCGGTTTATATAAACCCCTCCAAGCAGGTCTGACATCGACTCCCAAGCCCAGATGACTTCGCCAAGGTGTGTCGACTCGGTCGTGTAGTTTACCCTTGTTTAGACATTTAACCATCATTCCATACAGTAATTTGCCTTTTGCTTCTTCTAAATTTAGAAAAGTACTTCTCTTCTCAGTAAAAAAAAAACCTGAACAGTCATCAAAGCTGGGACGAATACTTAAACAAGGAAAAGGATCATCGACATTAGGCACGATCAAACCATTGCTGTATTCATTTAACAGGACGGATTCATGTCTCGTCAGACAGCGTCTCCAGTGGTCAAGCAGCCTGTTGATGATCCTCACAGAACGCACTCCCAGACCAGCCGCAAGAGCAGCTGCATTGCACAAGTCAGGTCCAGCAGTGCGCACCACCGATTCAAGGGTTAGAAAACCTGCTCTGCAAAACACTTCTGTGACTGCCGATCCTGCCCAGCAGGGTGTGTTCAGACGTCCTCCATGCGCCACAGGCTCCCTCAACAACCAGTACAGGGAGTCGCATTGCTTTGTCCTCTCTTTCACCACCATCTTCCACACTGTGAAGACACCACGGTAGAAAGGTGGCAGGGTTTGGAACTTCACAGTCTTCAAATCCATGAGGAACAGTGAGTCATGCAGTCCCAAACCACCAAACTTCTGCAACACTATGTGTGCCAGTGGTCTCCACACCAAGTCTTTCGGGCCATAAAGCAGTCTCTGGAGGAATTGAAGGCGGAACGCAGCGCCTATACTGGCCAAATGTGCAAGTTCTTGTCCTCCTTCCTCCTTTGGGAGAAAAAGGACAGCCTGGGGAATCCAATGTAAATTATCCCAAAAAAATCAACTAAAACAGCTTGAATTCTTGCAAGTAAATTTGGAGGGGGGTCAACACAAACTAATCTGTGCCATAATGAGGAGGATACTAGATTGTTGATTACAAGCGTCCGCCCTCTGTAAGACATGCTTGGCAGGAGCCACTTCCACTTTTTAAGCCGGCCTTCTAGTTTTTCTAAAATGTTCTCCCCGTTCTTTTCTAACACAGATTCTTCACCCAAATAAACTCCCAAGTACTTTATCCCTCCTTTTTTCCAAATCAGCCCTCCCGGTAGAACTAAATTGTCAAGTGGCCTTTTCCCAACCATCACGGCTTCACTTTTTTCCCAGTTTACCTTAGCAGATGACAAACTATTGAAAAGACATACAGTCCCCTCCAAGGTATCAATATCACTCTGTTTGTTAATCATTATCATAACATCATCTGCATATGCTGAGACCTTCACAGCTGTGGTACAACCTGGGAAAAAAACACCTGAGAGTTTTTCCCTGAGTTTGTGAAGGAAAGGCTCAATGGAAAGGGAGTACAGCATTCCAGAGAGTGCGCATCCTTGACGTACTCCCCTCTGTACAATGAAAGGTGCAGCCAAACCACCATTAATTTTCAGTATACTCACAATGTCACGGTACAGTACCTGGATCTTGGCTATGAAACCTGGGCTGAACCCAAAGGCATTTAGCGTCTGCCACAGGTACTTGTGTTCAACCCGGTCAAAAGCCTTTTCCTGGTCTATGGAAATGAGACCAGTATCTACACCCAATGACCCAGAGAGTTCCAAAACGTGCCCAATTAGTGTGATATTGTCACTTATTAACCTGCCGGGCACACAGTAAGTCTGGTCAACATGAATGGCCTTACTCATCATCTCTCTAAGTCTAGAGGCTAAAATTTTAGAGAGGATTTTATAGTCCCCACACAGCAGAGATACAGGTCTCCAGTTCTTCAGGTCTTGTAGATCCCCCTTTTTCGTCAGCAAAGTGATAACTGCCCTTCTACAGCTCAGCGGTAGCTGTCCTCTGCACAAACTGTCCTGAAGCACCTCCAGCAAATCTTTGCCGACCACAGACCAGAAAGACTTATAAAATTCAACGGGCAGGCCATCAATGCCAGGTGCTTTACAATTGCCCAGGCTCATGAGAGCAGTGTACAGTTCATTCAGAGACAGTTCTGCATCTAACACCGCATTGGTATCACCGTCCACCTGAGGAAGCCCAGCATAAAAAGAACTGGCCAACTCTGCATCCTCCACAAATTCACTTTTAAACAGGTCGTTGTAGAAGGAGGTGGCATATCTGCGGATCTCAGGGGTTCCCGTTATTGTGGTTCCATCGCCAGAGCGTAACGAATGAATGATCTTCCTCTGACCATTCCTTCGCTCCAAACCAAAAAAAAACTGTGATGGGGCATCCATTTGAGACACATTCATGAAACGTGAACGGACCAGAGCTCCCTGTGCTGTAGTGCCCAACAGGTTGGCTAAGGCAGCCTTTTTAGCTTTAAGGGCTTCAATATGCCCTTGATTTCTTGTAGAATCCACTAAACCCTGTAACTCTACTACTTCAATCTCCAGTTCTTTAAGAGATCTGGTAATGTACTTGGTGACATTGCGAGTATACTCCTGACATAATTGTCTTATCTTGCTCTTTCCTACATCCCACCATTGCTGTAATGAAGAAAAAGTGGTCTTGCTTTTTCCATGCAAAGCCCAAAGAAACTCAACAGCCTCTCTGAAAGTTCTATCATGTAGAAGACCAGTGTTAAAATGCCAATATGCACTCCGTACTTTAACATTCTGAATGAAAAAAGAGCACTGAACAAGACAATGGTCAGAAAAACAACAGGAGTTATTTGACTTGATTTAAAGATACCAAAATTATGTTTGAAGCAATAAAAACGATCAAGTCTGGCCAGAGATAACAAATTATCCTTGGAGTGACTCCATGTGTACTGCCTGTCACTCTTGTAAAAACCTCTCCAAACATCCTGTAGGCCATGGGTTTCAATCAACCGCTTAAGTTTAGCAGATGAAGCGGGATGAGGCTCTAGATGGTTCCTGTCTAGTTTGGCATTTTCCGTGCAATTGAAATCACCTCCCAGAAACAAAAAGAAATCGGTACAATGGTGAATTACATCACATAAGGTGTTCAGCAGTCTCATTCTCTCAACGCCCGAAACTGGGGCATAAACATTCACAAAAATCAATTTCGCACCCTCATATTGTACTGTGACTTTTAGAATGTGACCACACACTATCTCTTCTACCTCAGAAGAAGAGGGACTGAAACCCTTAGAGAAAAGCACACCAACGCCGCCACTGTTAGTTAATTTGTGGCTTAGGAAGACCTCCCCAGGCCACTCCTTCTTCCAGTCACTTTCATTCACAGCGTCACTGTGAGTTTCTTGAATAAAGACCACATCCAACCCTTTCAATTCTACCAACTTGAAGAGAGAAGCTCTCTTCACATCGCTCCTGGCGCCATTTAGGTTTAAAGACCCTATCTTCAAATCAGCCATGAAAGGGAAAGAAGTTGTCTCTGCAACAAGAAAAGCACATACAAACAATATGAGGAGAACAAACTTTGTCTTAATCATCACTGATTAATTGTGCCTTGACTTTTGTCGTGATTTTCTTGAGCCGGTAAACCTCTTGGTCAGTGAAAGCCCCCTCTTCCTTCCTCAGTCGTGCCACAGACCTGACGAAAGATCTCAAATCGGGAAAGAACTGTTCGGTTTTAACCGCCCTTTGCCCTTTAGTGTCAGTTAAAAAATTCCTAATTGTCTCGAGGGGATAAAAAATGGTTTCATCCTCTTGTGATGGTGTCCACTCACTTTCCTCATCCGATGAATCATCCAACACTTTCTTGGCCTTGGCACTACCCTGCTCTTTGTCAGACATTTTCCTTTTACTGCGTTTAGCTGTTAAACCAGTCTCCTCCGTAAACATGGTGCCATCTACCAGTTCCTCACTGACCACACTTTCCACACTCTGACCACAGTTCATTTTACCTTTATCACATTTCCTTTCCTCTGCCAGCTTACATTTTTCCGGTTTCTCTCTGGTCTGGGCATTATCGGCATCATTTCGACTCGTAGCTTGGTCCTGTTCCTCACTCTGCTCCCTGTCCTGCGTGTCTGCCTCGGTCTCCTCTACTTTCTCTGCGGACTGCTGTGCACCAGGCGAGTCGGACTCGGCGGCGCGTCGGACTCGGCGGCGCGTCGGGCCGCGGCGCGTCGGGGCGGGTTCGAGCTGGTCTGCTGTCCGGCCTCAGGGCAAGACCGAACCACATGTCCTTCTGCACCGCAACCGAGGCATTTCATCGTCTCAGAGGTGGCAAACATGGTATAACTAAAACCGTCCACTTTGAACGTGAAAGTCAGGTTTAAATCGCCCGTGTTGTCCTTAAGGATCATGAACGCCTGTCTTCTGTGACACACAACGTGTCTTAGTTTTGGCGACTTGGACCCAAGCAGAACCAATTTAATGGGGGACACCAGCTGCCCGAAACGCGACAGCTCCGTGGCCAACACTTCGTTCTTAATGAACGGAGGCGTGTTTGAAATAGTGACCTTCTTTGCCAGGTTCACCAGCGGGAGAACAGGGGTGAAAGAGTCGCGAATCACGACGCCATTTTCCACAACTTTTCCAACTTTGGCCACGTCATCTAAGAAGATGACAACAGCTTTGTTCATACGCGAAGCAGACTTCACACTTTCAAACCCGACAACCTCTCCGACAGCACAGCTGGCCTCCTCCACTGAACAGCCGATACTCGGCAATATCTTAACCGCATGACGGCGTGTCAGCTTCTCCAGCTCCGCACTACTACTGACAACGAGCATAGTGCCCGGCTGCCAACCGCACCACCAAACTACACCCCAAAAAATTGACCACCTAACAACAAACTAATCACGAAAATAGATACAGAAAAGAAAGAGAAAGCATGGAAATTTTCACTCACACCGAAGCAAAAAACGCCGTCGCTCCGTCCACTCACTCGCACTTCCGCTCAGAGAGAGAGCGAGAGCGAGAGAGAGAGAGAGAGAGAGAGAGAGAGAGAGAGAGAGAGAGAGAGGGGAGCAGAGAGAGAGGGGGGGCAGAGAGAGAGAGAGAGAAGGGGCAAGAGAGAGAGACGGCAAGAGAGAGAGAGAGAGAGAGAGAGAGAGAGAGAAAGAGGGGAGCAGAGAGAGAGAGAGAGAGAGAGAGAGAGAGAGAGAGAGAGAGAGAGAGAGAGAGAGAGAGAGAGAGAGAGAGAGAGGGCGAGAAAGAGGGGAGCAGAGTGAGAGCCAGAGAGAGAATGGAAGGAGAGAAAGTGGGCTTTATATGAACTAAGTTGTAAGTGGAGAGAGAAAACAAACAGCAGGAAGGATATCTCCGATTAAAAACACACAACCTTCATTTATCTCTGCCTTTCAGTGTGCGTGTGCGTGCGCGCGCGCGCGCGCTGCGTGCCGGCTACAATTTCTCCAATTGAAGGTTAATTAGCGCTCGCAGTGAAAGCGGCAGCGCCGCAAATCAAAGACAGTAAACAGTGTGTCGGCGACAGCGCCGCCGTGGGGCGTTATTAGAAGAAGAAATAAACGCTGCATTAAACAATTAAAGATATTTGAAAACGTGAACTTCAAGAGGCTGCCCCCCCTCCCCCGCCGCCGCCGCCATTTCCTCTGATAAAGCTCCAGTGATCAAGGACAAGTGGAACAAACTTCAAGTAAAGCGTCACACACACACACACACACACACACACACACACACACACACACACAACAACTTTGTGGGTCCGCCGCTGAGTGGCACGCACGCGCAACAACGTGCAGACAGACGCTCACTTCCTGCAAAATAAATACCCCTTTTCCACTGCACGGTACCGGCTCGACCCGGTTCTCCTCGCTGCTTTGGTTCCCCACTGGGCATAGGGATCGTAGCTGGTACCAGGTCATTGTTTCGGTACCACCTCAGTCGAGATTCCGACTGAGCTGAGCCGACACCAAAAGGTGACGTGAAAACACCTCCATACATAAACAAAGAAACTAAATAAATACATACACAGATAGAATATGAATAAAAATAAATATATGTATATTTATTTATATTTATTTAAATATAAATAGAATCGTATTAAAGAACGAAAGAAAAATATTTAAATATAAATAAAATATAAATAAAAATAAATAAATTGTAAACAACAATATGAATAAAATGTATTTATATTTATTTGAATATAAATAAAAGTTCATTACATAAATAAATAAATAAAATATTTAAACCTAAATATAGATAAAATATAAATGAAATAATTAAATTACAAACAAAATATGAAGAAAATTTATTTATATTTATTTAGATATAAATAAAAGCTTATTGAATAAATAAATTAAAATATTTACATATGGATTAAATATAAATAAAATAAATGAAATATAAACAAAAATATAAATGATATTTATTTATATTTATTTGACTGTAAATAAAATCTGACCACTGACTGGTCAGAGAGAAATTGAACAGCTCCGTTTATAACCCGGAAGTGTCCGCGCTCATAACGAGGCCGTCCACGCCAGGAGGCCGACGAGCGGGCCAGAACGGGCGGATAGTGGACCTGACAGAGTGCCACTTCAAAGACTAAACAACTGTGAACTACAGCTGCCAGTGGGCAAGTACTGAGGAAGAGGAAGAGGAGGAGGAGGAGGAGGAGGAGGGCAGAATAATGTGGGCTGCTGAAGAGGCGTGAGGAGTAAGACTGGCTGGGTACTGTGTGTGTGTGTGTGTGTGTGTGTGTGTGTGTGTGTGTGTGTGTGTGTGTGTGTGTGTGTGCTGATGGCGGCGGGGAGGGCTGTGGAGAAGATGTATATATCAGATGTGATTTGGGGCTGTGCCACATGCGAGCCGGCACGCTCAGGATGGGAAAGCGGAGGGATATGAGCTAATTAAGGAGGAAGACAACCGAAGGGGCGAAACGGAGGGAAGAAATCAAATTAAAGGCAGGGGAGGATTAGCGGGAGAAACAAAGTACTTTTTACTTCTGTGAGAGTTTAGCTTGGCTGGGAGAAGGGGGGCTGGAAGGGGTGAGGGGGTGGGGGTTGGAAGGGGTAAGGGGGGGTTGGAAGGGGTGGGACGAAACGGAGGAGCAGAGAGGAGATGGAGAATAGAGGTAGATAAGAGGTGTGGATGGAGAGGGCCGCTGCCTGCGCCACCTTGGGGAGTTGTCTCAGGCCTCGTCGGTACGAGGCGCACCTCTTTCCTTGGTGGCTCGGCTGCTCTTTCCTGCCGTCGTGTCCGCCCTCTGATCCTGTCCTGCGCTCTGAAGGTCTCCCCCCGTCTCCCTCCGTCCGTCTGCTTCTATTTCGCTTGGGGGGGGGGTTGGAGCAGCCCCCATCCACCCAGAGCCCGCAGGCCCTATCTGATGGGCGGTGGGCCACTGTTTTCATAAACACAGTTTTCGGAGGGCCGGCATTCATACATAAACAGCAGCGCTACGGGCTGCGGTGTCAGATCTCCTCTAAACCTCCGTCAGTCACTCCGCTCTTCTAAAAGCCCCTGTCAGGCTCTGTTTGGGCCTGCTTTGACAGTCCTGGCCTCTCAGACGCGTCCCAGACAGAACCAGAGCCATGTTTGGGTCCCCCACAGACACGCGGCCCTCCGGCTCTGCAGAACCCCGGTGTCCCTGCCTGTCAGTCCGGGATTAAGTCTGTATACAGACCGGCTTATTATAGTTCGCGCAGCGTGGGCCGCGGGGCACAATAAATATCTCTAATCTGATAACCTCACGGGTGCTCCGGAAAAAAAGGGGGTTTTAGAGGGTTTTGGGGGGCTAAATGTTCTGCGTGGCACCATTAGTCAGTGAAGGATCTTCCGACTGCGTAAACACTCCCGCTCTCGTAGCCGAAGAACCACCGGTGGTTCCCCGGACCCACGCCGGGCAGGTTCCCAGCATCGTAAACGACTCTTTTTTGGGTGCGAAGCACTTTTGTAGGTCGCTCCTGTCGCCCCTCGGGAGGTCAGAGTCGCCTCTGCAGATACGCTGTGGATCCACGCTGACACGCGCAGTGAGGCCTCCTCACTGCGCACTGGTCATACTGGTCACACTAGTCACACTGGTCATACTGGTCATACTGGTCACACTGGTCACACTGGTCACACTGGTCATACTGGTCATACTGGTCACACTGGTAACTGGTAACAGGTAACTGGTAACAGTTTCCACATCTCGTAACAGGCCTCCTTAAAAAGCTATCTGTATGCGTTGATCATGGCGCTGCTGTTGAGTTTTAGTCTTCTCGGCGAGCGGGCTCCTCGCGTCCTTCCGGCTCGCTGGTGCAGATTTCGCTAATAAGAATAACTTGTAAGCCGTGTGATGACCCGATGAAAGAAAACATCTGTGTAAACAAGAGGAGAGGAGTTTAGAGAGCTGCCGTCTGCTTCCCATGAGCCTCGACGGCATCTCTGGTTTGGGTTAAACGCCACCATTTTCATAAAATGTCTACAAACTCAGAGACAACGTCTGCCTGCGTCCTGGAGAGACACGTTTCAGATTTGAAGCAGGGACTGTCGCGTTACAGGCTGTGCACACATGCTGGGGCGGTGGCGGGAAGAGCTCTTCTGTTGAGTTCAGCTGGACGGTAGTGCGGCGGAGCGGTGATGTCACACCCACTTAATACGACGCTGTAATCTCGTAGTGACGTCACGACTCTGATCCTACAACCATGTGCCTGAGTATCACCGCGTTAGGGCTAACCAGCATGACCAGTGTGACCAGTATGACCGGTGTGACCAGTATGACCAGTGTGATTAGTGTGACCAGTATGACCAGTGTGACCAGTATGACCAGTATGACCAGTGTGACCAGTGTGACCAGTGTGATTAGTGTGACCAGTATGACCAGTGTGACCAGTATGACCAGTGTGACCAGTGTGACCAGCGTGACCAGTGTGATTAGTGTGACCAGTGTGACCAGTGTGACCAGTGTGACTAGTGTGACCAGCATGACCAGTATGACTAGTGTGACCAGTATGACCAGTGTGACCAGCATGACCAGCATGACCAGTGTGACTAGTGTGACCAGTATGACCAGTGTGACAAGTATGACCAGTATGACCAGTGTGACCAATATGACCAGTGTGACTAGTGTGACCAGTATGACCAGAGTGACCAGTGTGACCACTATGACTAGTACCTTATGTCAGCACCTCCCAGTACACATGTACCAGTCATCACATGGCACAGGACGCAACGGGAGGCAAACTGGACCCGTCGACCACGTGATGCCAAAACATGTTACCTTCTTGATAGAAAATAAAAACTAGCGAGCTGCTGTTTATTTTTCTAATGTGGCCATTTTTTATTTTTGGATTTTTGCCCCTTTTCCTCCCCAATTGCACTCGGCCAACTACCCCACTCTTCCGGTCCGGGGCGGGTTGCAGACTACCACCTGCCTCCTCCGATACATGTGGAGTCGCCAGCCGCTTCTTTTCACCTGACAGTGAGGAGTTTCGCCAGGGGGACGCAGCGCGTGGGAGGATCACGCTATTCCCCCCAGTCCCCCCCCCCCGACCGACCGACCAGAGGAGGCGCTAGTGCAGCGACCAGGACGCATACCCACATCCGGCTCCCCACCCGCAGACACAGCCAATTGTGTCTGTAGGGACGCCCGACCAAGCCGGAGGTAACACGGGGACTCGAACCGGCGATCCCTGTGTTGGTAGGCAACGGAATAGACCGCCACGCCAACCGAACGCTCTAATTTGGTAATTTCAAGGGTTTTCGTAGTCTAAGAGATGTTTATTTTCACAATAGAATTTCACCTGATCTATTGTGTCACGTCAACTCCAATAAGTGATATTGCAGCTTTGTAATGACATATTATAAACTAGAAGCAACAAGCAAGCAAATTTTTATTTATATAGCAGACACTGATATTATCTCCTCCTCAGCCGCCCTTCACAGGAAAGCCCTCGTTCTTTAAGGTAAGCAAAGTGCATAATGAAAACTGTGGTGGTGTTATTGGACCACCCTGCACTGAAGGGTGACGATTAGTTCCCCCTTTAAAATCACCAGATTCGTTATTATTGCGATAAGCCGTTTACAAACGGTGGCGTTCGAGTTCGGATCTGCAGACGCCTGGCGAAAGGGTGCGACTCCTGTTTTTCTTTAACGTCGCAATGCATACCGCCAAGACATCACGTATCTATCCATGTGTGTCAAGTGAAATGTGCACATGCGGGTTAGCTGTGGCTGACAGGCAGACAGGCAGACAGACAGACAGACAGGCAGACAGACATACGGAGTGGATTAGGACAGGGCTCTATGTTTGGCATGACTTATCTAAACATTACAGCTAATTCGAACGTGCAACGGGGCCAAACAGATTCCGCGCGGCTCCCTTAAGACATTTCTGTAGATGGTAAAACGAGCACGTCAGTCCAGGAATGGCTGACATCCCCTTTGCCGTAGTTCGCAGGGCTGCAGCGTGGCGGGGACTCTCCACGTGACCCCACCCACCACACGACCCCCACCAGCAGCCCTTTACTCCGCCTGAACCCCCAAACTGAACCCCATCCCACGGCCAGGCTTCCCTCCCCAGTAACCCAGCATGCAGGAGGGAAAGGCTTAGGCCTCTCCTGCGGACCCACCGCCATGTTGTTTTCAACTCGCTACCAAAACAAGTTAACCCTACACAGAACATTCAACCAAAACGCTCACATGTGCGTAAGATTACATAAAATGTGCATGTTGGGATTACAAAAAGGCGACGGTGAGGGTATTACTGAACGACAGCTAGCGTGAATACTTTCACTAAATATGAGAAAATGAAAGCGGCCTTGGAAAACTGCTCCCGTCCTGACTGGCGCTCCTACGAACCAACTCAGGAATGCTGTTTGCAACAACCACCGATATGAATAACATCAACTTCATCACCGTACTGCGGTACAGAGAATCCCGGGACAACCTCGTTTATTACTTCTTTAAACTAATGTTTCACGTCTTTTCTCTCCAGTCAAATGAAGTTATTTCGAACACACCGCGCAGTCCCGCTTTTCCATCCTGAACAGCACCAGTGAGTCCCGTAAAGTGATCCCAGAGAGCAAAATAGCTGTGGCCCGGACCCGGCCCACACCTGACACTTCCATTCGGCCCACATACCGCGTGGAGTGATGGCACTTGGGAGGTCCACTCCTGTTTGCCACATCTGGGCCAGAACCAAGCCATAGCAACGCCGCATGTGCCACATATTTGCCAAAGGTGGCCCATATTTGTTTTGTGATATTTGGGCCATATTCACCGTTTACCACACGGGCCACTTCAGGGTCACATCTATTTTGTCAGGGCCAGAAGAAGGCCATCCGTGCCTGAAGTGGCCCACATCCGGATGCTATCTGGGATGGAAGCAATATACATTATAAGCTAATGACACGAAAGAATATACTTAAACATATCTTAACACATACTTAGCGACAGAAGGAAGAGCTACTGACATGCTTTTGCATTGCAGCTCCAGCTTAGCAGCTCCAGTACCGGACCACGCCGTCAGCTGCAGCTTTTGGTTTTGTTTCGCGGGGTGGAATATATTCTGAGAACAACTGCCATGGAAACAGAAGCTGGGTGGTGATGAGGCTCATGAGTGGGATACAAGGTGTAAAAGAGTACATCACAGGGAAGAGCTCCCCAAAGTAACTGCTGCTTCCTCCATCCCATGGTATTCCAACCCTTTAAGACCGGTGCTGGCACCCCCACTGTGCTGATGTGTCAGTGGAACTTCGCACCTTGAAACCAGCGCGGATTTATTATTATTTATCAACACCGAGGGCGGTCTGACGGGACGCGGAAGCGGGGCAGGCTAAGCTAACAGCTAGCCCATGCAGACCGGCAATTCCGATCACACCGAGGGCGGTCTGGCGGCGGCCTCACCTTTGGTGTTTTTGGTGTCATCGTGTGGAGCGCGGGGAGGTGTTTCGAGGGTGTCTGGTTGGGGGAGCTGGCATTGGATTGGCTGGGGGAGCCCGATCTGCTGCGTCCGGTGGGGCCAAGGACCAACCACGGCCCCTTCCTGTAGCTGCGCCCGAGTAGGAAGCACCGAAGGCGTTCTGACAGGACGCGGAAGCGGGGCAGGCTAAGCTAACAGCTAGCCCATGCAGACCGGCAGTTCCCACAGTCATCCTGGCGGCCTTCATTCCCTTGGACAGTGATTTTTCTTTCTTCTTTTTTCCATTTTAGATATATGTGTTAGTTTGTCTACTTGAAGTTCTTGTAGTTTTTGGAGATGTGTTTTTGTCTTTGTGTTGCACCGCTGTGGGCTGGGGGAAACGGTGTTTCGGGAATGACAAAGTGTTCCTGATCCCTGATATTTGCAGCTGAAGGTTAATCAAGGTAGACATGTCACATGCCCGTGCCCCCCTCGACCAGGAGGGGGGCACTCACCGGCATTTGAGTGACAGACAGAATGACACGTGAAATCCTGCTTTGCATCTCCCAGAGCCATGTTGCTCGGCGGTGATTATTATTCGTATGTTATTCTTGGGCCATCAGCTTCTGCCTTTCCCAGACTGCCCCCCCCCCTTTTTTTTTGTTTGCCTCATAGAAAAGGATGACGGACAGTAAACACAAAGAAAGCAGAGATACAACACTACACCTTTAGGTCAAGAAGTTTGTGTGTGTGTGTGTGTGTCTGTCTGTCACGAGGAAACAGCATATCAATAAATTGCTTTATCGAGGTGCCAGCCCTGATTTGCATGAATGAACGCTACCTCTGCGTAATGAGACAGGGGCAGATATGCAAACAAGTCCAAGGTGATCGGAGTACAATGGTGGTCTTGAAAGGTCAACGGCTTGTCTTTCACCGGGGTGTTGTGCCCCAAACCATGCGAGGAATTTCTGAAGGGACCAATTAATGAGCTTAAATGCGCAACTTAAACAAAGCATGTGGCTTTGGAATCTGAACTTTAAATTTTCCCATCGTTCCTAAAACCGAGTTGTGTACTTACTGCAGAGATGCAATCTGTCAAGGAAGCTTATAAATATATTGCAAAAGCACAACGTCTTTCCAAATAACTGGGGATCTGGATGACAGGCTTGTTTCTCTTAAGATGGCTATTATAACAGACTGATAAACAGAGACATACTTGTGGAAAAAATACTTTATTTCCCATTTCCAACTTGTCGACCCTGGCCAGCTTTATTTAACCCATTCTATTCAAAACCCTTCAATTAGGGTGAAAAGCACAAATATAGTTAACAGGTAAGCTGAAATATCAGAATCACAGACACTTAATTTTGTCGTTTCATTTCATGCACTTGCGCACATGAAAAGAAAAACTACAAGAACGCATATATCCAAACTAACACATATATCTAAACTAAACAAACAAACAAACAAATAAAAAACTCACTGTCCTGGCGGTTACTACAGCCAGGATGACTGTAGGAACTGCCGGTCTGCATGCACTAGCAGTTAGCTTAGCCTGCCCCGCTTCCGCGACCTGTCAGACCGCCCTCGGCGTTTCCTCCTCCTCTGGCGCAGCTCCGGTCAGGGCCGTGGTCCTTGGGCCCACAGCACGCAGCAGACCAAGCTCTCCCACCTGATCCAACGCCAGCTCCCCCCAGCCAGACACCTTCGACACACCTCTCCGCACTCCACACGACACTAAAAACACAGTCAAGACTAGGCGAGGCCGCCGCCAGACTGCCCTCGGTGTTATCGGAACTGCCGGTCTGCATGGGCTAGCAGTTAGCTTAGCCTGCCCCGCTTCCGCGTCCTGTCAGACCGCCCTCGGTGTTACCTCTCTAGGCACAGCTCTAGGCAAGGCCGCGGTCCCTGGGCCCACAGGACGCAGCAGACCAAGCTCTCCCAGCCATCAAACGAAGACAAACTTTGATGCAGACGTGGACAAAGACTGCATGGACGGTACTGGGTGAGGCGGCCGCAAACGTGAATTCGCGCCGCCATCTTCGGTACTGGGTGAAGCCGCCGCAGACGTGAATTTGCGCAGCCTTCTTCCCACACCGGAAGCGGAAAAAATAAGGTTGAAAATTACAAATCTAGAGTAGCACAGAATTAACTTAAGTCTAAATATGCAAACCCAGCCACTGAGGATGCACAAGCCAGTATATTCTTAGTGCCGTTCCCAAGCAAGGACAAATGGGGAGGGTTGCGTCAGGAAGGGCATCCGGCGTAAAATCTTTGCCAAATCAAATATGCGGATCATAAATAAGATTTCCATACCAGATCGGTCGAGGCCCGGTTTACCAACGACCGACCCCGGTACTGTTAACCAGCAGGGTGCTGGTGGAAACTATGCTGCTGTTGGGCGAAGGAGAAGGAGAGGGGGAAGGCATGTCCAGAGGCAGCTAGAGAGGAGGAAGGGTAGGCGTGTGGAGGTGAGAGTCGGAAACTTTGAATGTTGGCACTATGACTGGAGAGAAGAAAGGTAGGCATACTGTGTGTGCAAGAGACCAGGTGGAAGGGGAGTAAGGCCAGGAGTATCGGAGGTGGGTTCAAACTCTTCTACCATGGTGCGAATGGGAGGAGAAATGGGGTAGAGGTAATTCTGAAGGAAGAGTATGTCAAAAGTGTGCTGGAGGTGAAGAGCGTGTCAGACAGAGTGATGAGTATGAAGCTGGAAATCGAAGGTGTATTGCTGAATGTTATCAGCACATATGCCCCACAAGTTGGATGTGAGATGGAAGAGAAAGAAGAATTCTGGAGTAAGTTGGACGACGTGATGGAGAGGGTACCCAAGGAGGAGAGAGTGGTGATTGGAGCGGACTTCAATCGATATGTTGGTGAAGGGAACAGGGGTGATAAGGAGGTGATGGGAAGGTATGGAGTCAAGGAGAGAAATGTGGAAGGACAGATGGTGGTCGATTTTGCGAAACGGATGGAAATGGCTGTGGTGAATACATATTTCAAGAAGAGGGAGGAAAACAGGGTGACGTACAAGAGTGGAGGAAAGTGCACACAGGTGGACTATATCTTATGCAGGAGGTGCAATCTGAAAGGGATTGGAGACTGCAAGGTGGTGACAGGGGACAACGTAGCTAGGCAGCATCGGATGGTGGTCTGTAGGACGACTTTGGAGACCAAGAAGAGGAAGCGAGTGAAGACACAGCCGAAGATCAAATGGTGGAAGTTGAAGAAGGAAGACTGTTGTGCGAAGTTCAGGGAGGAGTTAAGACAGGCACTGGGTGGTAGTGAAGACTTGCCGGATGGCTGGGCAACCACTGCAGAAATAGTGAGGGAGACAACTAGGAAGGTACTTGGTGTGTCATCAGGACAGAGGAAGGAAGGCAAGGAGATTTGGTGGTGAAATGAAGAAGTACAGCAAAGTATACAGAGGAAGAGGTTGGCAAAGAAGAAGTGGGATGGTCAGAGAGATGAAGAAAGTAGACAGGAGTACAAGGAGATGCACCATAAAGCAAAGAGAGAGGTGGCAAAGGCGTATGGTGAGTTGTATGACAGGTTAGATACTAAAGAAGGAGAAAGAGACTTGTACTGATTGGCTAGACAGAAGAACCAAGCTGCGAAGGATGTGCAGCAGGTTAAGGCGATCAAGGATAGAGATGGAAATGTGCTGACAAGCGAGGAGAGTGTGCTGAGAAGGTGGAAGAAGTACTTTGAGGGGCTGATGAATGAAGAAAATGAGAGAGAGAGAAGGTTGGATGATGTGGGGATAGTGAATCAGGAAGTTCGGTGGATTAGCAAGGAGGAAGTGAGGGTAGCGATGAAGAGGATGAAGAGTGGAAAGGCAGTTGATCCTGATGACATACCTGTGGAGGCATGGAGGTGTTTAGGAGAGATGGCAGTGGGGTTTTTAACTAGATTGTTTAACACAATCTTGGAAAGTGAGAGGATGCCTGAGGAGTGGAGAAGAAGCATACTGGTACCGATTTTCAAGAATAAGGGTGATGTGCAGAACTGCAGCAACTACAGAGGTATAAAGTTGGTCAGCCACAGCATGAAGATATGGGAAAGAGTAATAGAAGCTAGGTTAACAGGAGAGGTGATGATCAGCAGCAGCAGTATGGTTTCATGCCACAAAAGAGCACCACAGATGTGATGTTTGCTTTGAGAATGTTGATTGAGAAGTATAGAGAAGGCCAGAAAGAGTTGCATTGTGTCTGTAGATTTAGAGAAAGCATACGACAGGGTGCCGAGAGAGGAGGTGTGGTGTTGTATGAGGAAGTCGGGAGTTGCAGAGAAGTATGTAGGAGTGGTGCAGGACATGTATGAGGGCAGTGTGACGGTGGTGAGGTGTGTGGTTGGAATGAGAGATGGGTTCAAGGTGGAGGTGGGATTACATCAAGGATCGGCTCTGAGCCCTTTCTTGTTTGCAATGGTGATGGACAGGTTGATGGACGAGATCAGGCAGGAGTCTCCATGGATGATGATGTTCACGGATGACATTGTGATCTGTAGCAAGAGTAGGGTGCAGGTTGAGGAGAGCCTGGAGAGGTAGGGGTATGCACTGGAGAGAAGAGGAATGAAAGTCAGTAGGAGCAAGATGGAATACCTATGCGTGAATGAGAGGGAGGACAGTGGAATGGTGAGGATGCAAGGAGTGGAGGTGATGAAGGCAAATGAGTTTAAATATTTGGGGTCAACTGTACAAAGTAACAGGGAGTGCAGGAGAGGGGTGAAGACAGGAGTGCAGGCAGGATGGAGTGGGTGGAGAAGAGTGTCAGGAGTGATGTGTGACAGAAGTGTATCAGCAAGAGTTAAAGGGAAGGTTTACAAGATGGTAGTGAGACCAGCTATGTTGTATGGTTTGGAGACAGTGGCACTGATGAAAAGACAGGAGGTGGAGCTGGAGGTGGCAGAGATGAAGATGATAAGATTTTCACTGGGAGTGACGAAGAAGGACAGGATTAGGAGCGAGTATATTAGAGGGACCGCTCAAGTTGGACGGTTTGGAGACAAAGCAAGAGAGACAAGATGGAGATGGTTTGGACATGTGTGGAGGAGAGATGCTGGGTATATTGGGAGAAGGATGCTGAATATGGAGCTGCCAGGGAAGAGGAGAAGAGGAAGGCCAAAGAGGAGGTTTATGGATGTGGTGAGGGAGGACATGCAGGTGGCTGGTGTGACAGAGGAAGACGCAGAAGACAGGAAGAGATGGAAACGGATGATCCGCTGCGGCGCCCCCTAACGGGAGCAGCCAAAAGTAGTAGGAGTAGTTAATCAGCGCTAAATACAACACCCGGTAAAGGCGAGATGTGAAGAAATGAGGAGGATTATGTTTATAACAATGCCCATCAGCACAATGAAGGTAGTCTAAGTATCCAGATTTGAAGTACTTAACAACAGCCGCCTGTCAGTGATATTTAATCAGTGACTGTGTATGACATGGCTAATCCCAAGACCCATGGACAAATGAGAAATATATTATTTTTAGATCTGCTATAATAGTGCAAAGTATACTCCTGTGTGCTGCCAAAACAGCACCTACTCGTTGGGGGCATGGACTCTCCAAGACCCCTGAAGGTGTCCTGTGGTATCTGGCACCAAAACATTAGCAGCAGATCCTTCAAGTCCTGTAAGTTGCAAGGTGGAGCCACCATGGATCAGACTTGTCGGTCCAGCACATCTAACAGATGTTCAATTGGGTTGAGATCTGAAGAATGTGGAGGCCAGGACAACACCTTGAACTTCATCATCTTCCTCAAACCATTCCCGAACAATGTGTGCAGTGTGGCATTATCCTGCTGAAAGAGACCACTGCCATCAGGGAATACCGTTGCCAAGAAGGGGTGGACCTGGTCTGCAATGATGTTTAGGTAGGTGGCACGTGTCAAATTGATATCCACGTTGCCCAGAGCATCACGCTTCCTCCACCGGCTTGTCGTCTTCCTACAGTGTATCCTGGTGCCATCACTTCCCAGGTAAACGGCGCACACTTAAACAGCCACCCACCTGATCTAAAAGAAAACGATCTTCTTCCGTTGCTACAAGGTCCAGTTTTGATGCCAACTTGCCCATTGTAGACACTTCGACGGTGGACAGGGGTCATCATGGGCACTCTGACCAGTCTGCAGCTATGCAGCACCATACACACCAAGCTGTGATGCACTGTCTTCCTCCCGTAACCATCTTTATGATGTTCTGTGACTTCTGCCGCAGTAGACCTTCTGTCGGCTCGGACCAGACGGGATAGCCTTTGTTGCCCTCACGCATTGATGAGCCTTGGGTGCCCAACACCCTGTTGCCAGTTTGTGGTTTGTCCCTCCTCGGACCACTGTCGGTAGGTATTCACCACCGCTGACCAGGAGCACCCCACAAGCCCCGCTGTTTCAGAGATGCTCTGAACCAGTCGTCCGGCCATAACTATTTGCCCCTTGACAGGTCTTTACTCCTGCCCATTTCTCCTGCATCCAACACGTTGACACCTATGTTTACTTACCGTCTAGTCTACCCAGACCTTGACATGTGCCCTTGTATGGAGATCCATCCATCCATTATCGGAACCGCTTATCCTGCTATCAGGGTCGCGGGGATGCTGGAGCCTATCCCAGCAGTCATTGGGCGGCAGGCGAGGAGACACCCTGGACAGGCCGCCAGGCCATCATAGAGCCCACACACACATTCACACACATTCACACCTAGGGACAATTTAGTACGGCCTATTCACCTGACCTACATGTCTTTGGACTGTGGGAGGAAACCGGAGCACCCCCAAGGTTGGACTACCCCGGGGCTCGAACCCAGGACCTTCTTGCTGTGAGTTGCTTGTTTGGAGATGATCAGTGCTATTCAGTTCGCCTGTGAGTGGTCATAATGTTTTGGCTCATCGGTGTATCGCGCCACTAGACAAAGAGAGAAGAAGTGTAGCAGTGTGTAGAAGTGGGTAAGCGAGGACTACATTGTTTGAGCAAAGGAAACTGTGTTGGTAGCCCAGCCCAATTCCCACTGGTTAAATTGTTAATTAACGATGTGTCTGGTTGCTAATTAGTCATTTTAATCTCCTTTGCCTTGCACCGCTTTAAGTATTTTTTCTCTTCCTTTGCCTTGTCAATTATCCACCCCCCCCTTTCATCCTTTTCTTTCTTTCGCTCGGCTGCTCAATATCTGCACATCTCCGACCGTTTCCTTTCTATAAACATCTGGATGTCAAGAGGTTGATCCTTGACCCCAGCATGACCTGGAGGTTTTGGCAGGAAAAAAAAACAAAGAGACAGGGTGATTGAAGGGTGTCAGCGACCTCCCCCCATCTCACTGTGGAGGAACAATGGAAACTGGTAAACGGGGCAGTTACGATGAGAAGTTGTAGGGCAGCTATTCGACATTTGCTGACGCCTGGAAGCGTATCGGCGCTGACCCCACTCACAGGCCGCAGTACTGGAATCAGGGTACTCTCGGGAAATAAGAGCCCCCCCCCCCCAATTTCTCACTGGTCCGGTGTCCGTCCCGTCCTCAGCGTGACATCGTGGCTCTGGGGCGAGGTGAGAACACCCTACCAGCTGCAGTCCCATCGCCTACATGTCTGTCTCCGCCTGCATGCCACAATCAGCCATGGTTCTGAAAGAGGATTATACAGTCCAGCCAAACCTCCTCACCTAAGCTCAGAAGGAACTAGAGTGTCCCCCCCCCCCACACACACACACACAAACAGGATTAGCATGCATGTTAAATCATATTGTGGTGAAAGCATGTGCACCCACACCCTCTCCTCTGCATTAATGAGAGAAGATCTTTATTAAGATAGGGGGAAGGGGAGGGGGGGATGAAAGAAAATCTCTGTATCTCTGCTTGACCTCATCTTTATCAGGGTTTACGTGTGTATTCTAGTTATTTAACTTTGGCTTTAGTAAAACATCAAATTTGCTTTTTGACCATTTGTATATTTGTGTGCACTTGTCTTGGTGAGACGTATTAGAATCAGAACCAGAAACACGTTGTCACTTCATGCACTTGCACGCATGAAATGAAACACAACATGGTTTCCCCCCCAGCCCACAGCAGTGCAACACAAAGACAACAACACATATCCAGAAACTACAAGAACACACATGTCCAGTCTAACACACATGTCCAAACTCACACACATATCTAAACTAAAACTAAATAAATCACTGTGCAGGAGAAGGAACGCCAGCCAGGATGACTGCTGGTCTGCATGGGCTAGCAGTTAGCTTAGCCTGCTCCGCTTCCACGTCCTGTCAGACCGCCCTCGGTGTTTCCTCTTCGGGCGCAGCTCCAGGCGGGGCCGTGGTCCCTGGGCCCACAGGACGCAGCAGACCAGGCTCTCCCAGCCATCAAACCAAGACACAAACTTAGACAAAAACGTGGACCAAGACACTGCATGGACGGTACTGGGTGAGGCCGCCGCAAATGT
The DNA here is from genome assembly GCF_029633865.1 of Lampris incognitus. Taxonomy (NCBI): domain Eukaryota; kingdom Metazoa; phylum Chordata; class Actinopteri; order Lampriformes; family Lampridae; genus Lampris; species Lampris incognitus. The sequence goes on along the minus strand of NC_079212.1, from coordinate 88,364,025 downwards.
GAATTCGCGCCGTCATCTTCCCACACCGGAAGTATATGATACAAAATACTCATATACTGGCAGTAATGTGTATGGTACAGAATATTCATATACTCACAGTAATGTGTATGATACAGAATAGTAACAAAGGAAGACGTACACAGTCGTGATCTGTTGACCGAAACCACACAGAAAATCTGGTGGGGGGGCAGTGATGGACGGTGTAAAATGAAAGAAAGAAAAAAATAGCAGGGACGTTCAATGGAGCTGGTGGAGCTAGAAAGGAAACAGGAGTAAAAAGACAAGACATTTCTTTTCCCTTTCTTGTTGGCGGTCTGCGTTTCCGCAGGAGGGGGGGAGAGGAGATAAGACTAACAGGACTGTCAGTCACAGGGACAATCCCACCACTGTCCCCTCCTCGCGCTCCCTCTCTCCAATTTCCACAGATTCCTGCCCAGATAGAGCGCGCGTCCACAGGGATGCTCCCTGACACCACCTGCTACATTCAGATCGTCCTACACCCTCACCCCCCCCACCCCCACCCCCAAAACACTTCCGCCTCATCACCCATCGACACGCGCTTATGCTCGCGCACACCCGTGCGCGAGCACGCCATCGTGCAGGACTCGAGTTCAGCGGTGTTTGCTGTGTGCTAATGGAGGCTTATCGGCATGCAGAACATGAGGTATAAGCCACACCGCAGCCCCCACCCCTTCATGTCATCACAATGTCGCTTCAACAGCTGGCTAATTAATACCTTAATCAGGTTCTCTTGCACTGTATTACGGGGAGAATTTTCCACACTGCCATTTTGTATTTAGTCTCTCCCAACAACCCAGACATTGAAATGTAAAAATGAGTACATACTACTAATCAGCGCACAATCAGGACTCAGGAACAATTTGTCATTTCTGTCGTGTATTTGCGGACACAGAAGAAAGGGAATCCCGTTTCCCCCAGCACACAGCGGTGCGACAGCGCCTTGCCTGGCTGCTGCAGCTAGAAAAACGCGATATGAAACGCAACTTCATTGATTGATTGATTGATTAATTGATTGACACAAAAGACAAAAACACACATCCAAAATTCCCAATTCACTAAAAACATACAAAAACAGAAAGAACAAAGCAGAAAAAAACACTTACATTTAACAACACGGTCCACTCAGTGCAACACAGTCTAGAAATCCCACTGTCCAGGAGAACGGACGCCAGCCAGGATGACCGTCGGAACTGCCGGTCTGCATGGGCTAGCAGTTAGCTTAGCCTGCCCCGCTTCCGCGTCCTGTCAGACCGCCCTCGGTGTTTCCTCCTCGGCCGCAGCCCCAGCAGGGCCGTGGTCCCTGGGCCCACTGGACGCAGCAGACCAAGCTCCAACGCCAGCTCTCCTCACTCCGCAGACGACCACACCGAAAACACAGTCAATGCTAGATGAGGCCTCCGCCAGAGCGCCCTCAGTGTTACTGCTGGTCTGCATGGGCTAGCAGTTAGCTTAGCCTGCCCCGCTTCCCACTGGCGTTACCTCCTCAGGCGCAGCTCCAGGCAGGGCCGTGGTCCCTGGGCCCACCGGATGCAGCAGACCAAGCTCCCACAGCCGCTCCGACGCCAGCTCTCCTCATTCCGCACACGACCACACCGAAAACACAGTCAATGCTAGGTGAGGCCTCTGCCAGACCGCCCTCGGTGTTATTGGAACTGCTGGTCTGCATGGGCTAGCAGTTAGCTTAGCCTGCCCCGCTTCCCACTGGCGTTACCTCCTCAGGCGCAGCTCCAGGCAGGGCCGTGGTCCCTGGGCCCACCGGATGCAGCAGACCAAGCTCCCACAGCCGCTCCAACATCAGCTCTCCTCACTCCGCACACGACCACACCGAAAACACAGTCAATGCTAGGTGAGGCCTCCGCCAGACCGCCCTCGGTGTTATTGGAACTGCTGGTCTGCATGGGCTAGCAGTTAGCTTAGCCTGCCCCGCTTCCCACTGGCGTTACCTCCTCAGGTGCAGCTCCAGGCAGGGCCGTGGTCCCTGGGCCCACAGGACGCAGCAGACCAAGCTCTCTCAGCCGATCCAGCACCAGCTCTCCCAGCCATCAAACAAAGACAAAACAAACCTAGACGCAGACGTGAACAAAGACACAGCATGGACGGCACTGGGCGAGGCCGCCACAATGCAAGTGTGCGCCGCCATCTTCCCACACCGGTGCTGGGTGAGGCCGCTGCAAACGTGAATTCGCGCCGCCATCAATGAGAGATGAATGAGTCATCAATGAATGAACGTCAGTGAGAGACATAGGAGTATGTCATACACATATTTGGGACATACTCTGGGTAAATATGATACTGTATGATCACATGCCATCTGGGAGTAAATAATTTCAGTGTGAAAAACATGTTAAAAGTTAAGGCCAAGCCATTTTTTTTCTCTGTCAGCATCTCAAAAATGAATGTTAAAACAGGGATTGAGTGAAGCGATGAGTCACAAGATGCACGATGTATTCCTGCTGAGCAGTAAACCTGTTCCGGTGCGATGGATATGAAAAGGATTTAGTGGGGGAATTTCACAAACTGCATGTACCAGTAAAAGGTGCATGTAAGAATAGTATAAGGACAGCACCGTGTTGTACCAAAGACATTAGGAAAACTTTAAGCAGGACAAAGTAAAATAATAATGTTGTGAAGAAAACATTCACTGATGAGCCAAAACATTATGATCCCTCACAAGTGAACCAAATATTCAGCAGTGGTGAGTACCTACCGAGAGTGGTCCGAGGAGGGACAAACCACAAACTGGTGGCAGGGTGTTGAGAGCCCAAGGCTTGTTGATGTGCAAGGGCAACGAAGGCTATCCTGCCTGGTCCGAACTGCCAGAAGGTCTACTGTGGCACAAGTCACAGTGGCACAAGTCACTGGTCCGAACCACCAGAAGTGGTCTACTGTGGCACAAGTTACAGAAAATTTGAATGATGATTATGGGAGAAATGAGTCACAACACAGAGTGCCTCGCACCCTGCTGCGTATGGGGCTGCATAGCTGCAGACCGGTCAGAGTGCCCATAATGACCCATGTCCACTGTCAAAAGCACCTACAATGGGCATCCGAGCGTTGGAACTGGACCTTGGAGTAGTGGAAGAAAGTCGCCTGGTCCGATGGCCATGGACGTGTGCGTCATTTCTCTGGGTAAGTGGTGGCACCAGGATGCACTGTGGGGAGAAGGCAAGCCGGTGGAGGGGGTGTGATGCTCAATGTTCTGCTGGGAAACCCTGGGTCTGGCCATTCATGTGGATGTCAATTTGACATGTGCCACCTACCTTAACATCATTGCAGACCAAGTACACCCCTTCATGGCGGTGGTATTCCCCGATGGCAGTGGCCTCTTTCAGCAGGAAAATTTGCCCTGCCACACTAAGAAAAACTGTTTGGGAATGGTTTGAGGAACAGGGTGGAAGTGTTCAAGGTGTTGCCCTGGCCTTCAAATTCTCCATATTTCAATCCGACTGAGCATCGGTGGGTTGTGGCTGGACCGAAAAGTCCAATCCATGGCAGCTCCATGTCACAACTTACAGGACTTTAAAGGATCTGCTGCTAATATTTTGGTGCCAGATACCACAGGACACCTTCAGGGGTCTTATAGAGTCCATGCCTCAGTGGGTCGGCACCGTTTTGGCAGCAAATGGAGGACCAACTGCATATAAGGCAGGTGGTCATAATGTTTTGGCTCATCAGTGTATCGAGCAACATATGGGTCAGCACTTGGATCAGCACTTTTTTCAGTATGGTTTTGATTTTAGTGTTTCACAGTTGTCATATTTGGACATATCATCTACATGTACCTAAACAATGTGAAGTACAAGTTACGGATTGTATGGATAATTCTTGCTGGAATTATGCACACATCTGCCCTACCAGACACAGGCATGACTGGCTTCTGCATATACATTTCTGGTGATGCAAGGTCTCTACTTTTTTTTCTTTAGATTACTCTCCAGGATCTTACAGGAAACTTACTTGGATATGTATGTTCTTGGGGCGGCACGGTGGCGCAGCGGTTAGCGCGGTCACCTCACAGCAAGAAGGTCCTGGGTTCGAGCCCCGGGGTAGTCCAACCTTGGGTCGTCCTCTTTGTGGAGTTTGTATGTTCTCCCCGTGTCTGCGTGGGTTTCCTCTGGGTGCTCCGGTTTCCTCCCACAGTCCAAAGACATGTAGGTCAGGTGAATTGGTCGTACTAAAATGTGTGTTGACCCTGTGATGGCCTGGCGGCCTGTCCAGGGTGTCTCCCCGCCTGCTGCCCAATGACTGCTGGGATAGGCTCAAGCACCCCATGACCATGAGGGCAGGGTAAGCAGTTTGGATGATGGATGGATGAACATATGTAGTTGCTCATGGAGGATCATGTTATTCAGTATCAACGGTCACGCCTCAGCAGTCTTCAACATGGACTGTGTAACTTTTAGCTTGAACATAGTGCCCCAAAGTGTACAACCTCAGGCTAAAAATATTTCAGCAAAAAAGTACACCAGAAATATGCAATCTCAGGGGATAAAAATACAATCATGTAACACAATTCCATCATATTCCATGGCCTCGATAATATTCCCAGTACATTTGATCAATTTTAGAAATTTCCAGGTGTTTTCTGTAACTGGAAAACTATATATTTTCCAGGTTGTTCCGGACGTGCAAGGACGCTGTGAGGATAGTTTCTCTGGACACAACTACTGAATGTCGTAACCATATCCTTTATCTGCCCCGACAGGGTTATTAACACTGATTATAACACTGATCACAAATGACAAATCAGGGAGGGACTTTTAGCAGTTTTATTCGCCTTAGTTCTCAAATAAACTCACAGCAACTGTAACAAAATCGGCCCATCGGGGTAAAAGCCAAGGTTTCCAGTAAATTCATTTAAAAGAAAATCAAAAGTCACTTTGGGATCATGCGACAGAAGCAGAAGAATCAGAACCGGGAAAATACTGGCATCTAAATCCAGCTTGGTATGATATGCGATATTTTCCAGGAATCTCTTCATGTCCAGCAGAATTTTAGCCACGCGGATAGAAAGGGAACATTCATTTAGAAGAGGTTCTGATTTGTACTACAGACAAGTAAGAGACTCAGATTTCGACGGCAACATCTGACCAACAGTGTCAGTGTAGATCCTGTCACTAGAAGCGTACGGGGCAAAGCCTCGTCCATGTGACAGGGTAAACTAGATTAATCACATATGAAGGCCAGCAAACACAATCACAATTTCCTTGTTCGTCTCAACATTCGAGAAGTACCGCGGCTCAGTACCATGACTCCATTACCAGGGAGGAGGAGGAGGACGATGAAAGCCAACATACCCCAAGTGCACAGGCAAGTCTTTTCAACACTTTCACACCATGTCATCTTGAACGCACTTCCTCTTCCTCTACACAGGTTTTTCTTTTCTAACCCTGAATATTGTGTGCAACGGGTCAGGACTGAACCATTTTCTTATGGGGATCGAAGACGTATCGCTTGAAGTGCAAGTGAATGCCGACTGGCTGGGAGTCTGCTTTGGGCTCGTCGCCTTTCGCTGCGTCGCCTCTGCCCTCACCTTTTCCTTTCTTCTTCGAGGTGGAGGACAATAGCTGCTTGGTTTCTGGGCCAAGACCCTCTGCGGAAAGATAAAGAGATAATAAGGCAAGACTGGCATCTGAAATATTACATTAAACCTAAAACACCCAGAACCACGTTAAAGAAATAGACAGATCATGCTTTATACCAGTGTTTCCCAACCCAGTCCTCAAGCACCCCTATCCTGCAGATTTTCATTGTAACCCTGCAAAGGTAGCCCTGCTTGTACTTACTCAACCAATCATCCCACAGCACTTAATTATGCAAGGTGTGCAAAATCTGACATAATTCATTGCTGATTGGTTGAATAACTACAAACAGGTAGTTTGCAGAACTCAGTCCACCAGTCGGAGTGTTCTCTGCCCTTCTGACCCGACAGAAGGTCCGAGTCGGGAAGTGTATCAAACGGAGACAGGTTCTCATCATCTACGGCATCGAGGGCTGTTAGCAGAGTTGCCTCATTCTCCTCACCCAATTCAGGGTTGCAAAGAAAACCTGCAGGATAGGGGGTCCTTGAGAACTGGGTTGGGAAACACTGCTTTACACAAATGCTCCCTAATGTATTGTCATTTGTATTGTAATCTCAGTGTGTATGAACTGGAAAATGACTCGTGTGTTTTCCACCTTGTTAAATCACAATAGTTTATTCATCCCCGAGGTCAAATTTGGTAATAATAACAGGGGAGAGCGCGAACGCAGTCCCACACTACCAGAAATTATGCAGTCGAGATTCCCACATTTGGGGAGTTCGCAGGGGTCGGCACAACCGGAGTGAAATGGTTAAGCCTTGCCCTGGGTGAACCACCTTCTTGGTCATGGTATCTCCCCTGCTAGGTAAGTATCCTTAAGTTAGAATCCTTGAGATTTTTTTTCTTACTTGCTGCCGCCTATGGTGAGACATGGTAACTGCAGTTGTGTTTGAGCTCTCTAAATCCCAGAGATCTGTTCAAAATGAAACCAAGTCCACAGTGTGGCTGCGTCAGCCGAACCACCGAACAAACAAACTTGGTTGAACCGGTTTCTGCAGCTGTTATAGTATCTCCTCGTAGAGCTCATTTATGGGCTTATTCTGCCATATCCGCTTGATTGCAAAATAACTTTGCTTCCATCTCGCACACGCCGGCGTTGTGTCGGCATCGGCATTGTGTTTTACTGCTAGAAGGTCTGTCATAAATTGACATTTTTATCTAGTTTTTAGCCTCAACATTACATTACTTTTAACAACTTTTAATTAATTTTATGGCTTGCCTGTACTGTCTTCTGGATTTTATCAGATCACTGATTGTTGCATGGACTTGATCGCACTGGAGTCTCTGACTCTGGAGTGCTTTCGCTGTGTGTGGCGAGAACTGCATGGACTCAGCCCCCTGCAATGGCCGTAATTGGCGGTCTTATTATACTTCCTCTCTGAGTTTTTGTGTGATTTCTGGAAATACAGCCTTGTTCCCATTTTCAGTCTTCAGGCCTTGGGAAAAAACACCTCCCCTCTCTTCTCCCGCCACTGAATGGACCAGCTGTGCCACGCTCAGCCAGAAAACCACAGAGCTTGAAGAAAGAATCTCTATGCTTTACCAAATACAAGAGGATGAAAACGTTATTGACACTCTGATCGCTGCTTCCCAAGCTGATGTCCCGGAACCGGCTGACGATCAGAACCAGGGACATGAAACCCCACGCCGATGACTATGCAGACACTATTCCCTGGTCCGGCCTGAACCCGCTTGAGACCGACACCACATCGGATCTGGATAGGTGCTGTTGGCTAAACCAAGGAGCAAGACCAAAGACATGTTCGACCCCCGCAGTGTCAAACCCTGAGCTCTGGACAGACGTTCTCCGGGGTAAAAGAAGAGTCAGACACAACAAGCAGAGTTCCACCGATGTCTCAACAGAGGTTAGGCTGGAGAACAGGTTTATTATTCTAGAGATGAGCTGCCTGTCAGTGAGCACAATGCTAATGCCACCGTTAGCCCACAGCTTAATTCCTGCTTGACACGTAACCACAAGTCATCCTGGGCCAAAATGGTGTTCCGTGGTCATAAGAGAGACTTGGACGGAGCTGCCTCTCCCCCTCGCCTAAGGTTCTCCAACTGCTACGCGACACTGTCTGACGACACCCCCGTAAACCCAGCCGATGCTCCTGTTCCGAACCCCTCTCCTACAACGATGTGTGCCGACACCGCAGCTTCCACACCTCCTGTGGCTAGCAATGTTCAGGTGGCTTGCCGCTCCACTGCAAAGCCAAATCATCGGCCCTCATCCGGGTCAACGACTTCCCGTCGTAAGACTCTGAGAGAGGCTGTGCTCAGACATGGAAGTCTTCCTCCTTGTCCCGAGTCGGCAGGGAATCCCTCTCACAGGTCTGTTGTCGCTGCCTCGCCACAACACTTGCCAGCCCAGACACCCCTTCATCAGCCAGCGACATTAACACAGCCTGCGGAAACAGATTATGCCCTCTCCAGCCCCGAGAACCCACAGCCGTCAGCCCCCCGTCCCCCCTTCTCTCCAACTACATTAATAGTGGGGGATTCCATAATCAGGAACATCCGTTTCTTTAACGCAGCTACACACTGTTTCCCTGGAGCCGTGGTCCCCGTCATCCCGGTTAAGCTCCCGGGGCTGCTTAGCTCACTCCCATCCTCTACCAACCGAGTGATAGTACACGTGGGGACTAACAAGGCAGCTTGTCAGCAGTCTGAACTGACTAAAAAGGATTTTAACAACCTTTTTAACCTTTTAAGTTCTTCTGGAAAATCCGTTTTTATTTCCAGTCTTATTCCCACAGTGGCCCGTGGAGTAGGGTGCTTCAGCAGAATCCGCAACCTCCACACTTGGCTCCAGTCTGCCTGCAGAGCTCATAATTTGGGCTTCATCGAAAATTTCGATTTGTTCTGAGAACGCTTTTCCTTTTTTAGAAGAGATGGTATCCACCCCCAACAAGCTGGGTAGCTGCACATTAAGTGGCCAATTTTCATTACGCAGTGTGGTCCGGTATTCATGAATGACTATTTAGACTACACACAGTCCCCCAGGTTAGTTCTATAGGTATAGATTAAAAAATATTATTATTAAACAAATTATCACCTGTCGCCCTGTGTAAGCCAGCTCTTCTAAAGGTGAGTTCTCTCTCATCCCATGGCTCTCACAATATTCCTGTTAGGATTGGGCCACGATTTGATACCCACGACCCTTTGCACTACGTGTCTTCAACTGTCAGGCCAGATTATTTGATTACAGTCTACTGTAGTGACTGCAGTCCAACTAAGCCCCTTGCTCCAATTGTGTTTGCTCTTTTAAATGCCCAATCCACGTCAAACAAGTATTTTATTCTCAACTATTTAATTACTTTCCTCCACCTTGACTTTCTATTTCTTACTGAGACCTGGCTTAAATCTGGGGAGCGCGCCTCTCTCGTGGAGCTCTGCCCACCCAGCTACAATTCTCTGAATGCACCCAGGTTAACAGGTCGTGGTGGGGGTATAGTAGCTGCGTTTAAGAACCGTTACACTGGTATTCCTTTTACTTTTGGTTCTTTTTATTGTGTGCGACAACCCAATTTGCTGTATAATCATTTATCGACCCCCCCAGTTCATCCACAGGTTTTCTCAATGAATTCTCTGAGGTATTGTCCCCTTGTTCTTAAATTTGATAGGGCCATTATAGTTGATTTCAACATGCATATTGATAAACCTTTTAACTCATCTGTCATAGATTTTTTTTTAAATATTGCTAAAACTTTTAACCTCATGCAGCATGTCACTGGCCCCACACATAACCGTGGGCACAACCTTGATTTAGTTTTCACTCTGAACATGTCTCTTAATTCCCTGAATAAGATGGATTTTGTCTCTGACCATAAATGTATTACCTTTGATGCTTCTTTATCACCTACTACACTACCCCAGAAACATACAATTAACTCTCGCATCTTTAATGAGCAATCAGCAACCATGTTTTCAAGTTACTTTTCCAGTCTGGCCAGCTGCCCTCCTCCCGTCACCAACATTAATGACCAAGTTAGTTGGTTTAATGATTTGTGTACATCTGCCCTTGATTTTTCAGCTCAATATACTTCCAGGGCTGTCCGAGTTATTAACACAACCCCTTGGATCAATGAGAACATCCGTCAAAAAAGAAGGGAATATAGGAAGGCCAAACGCAGATGGAAAAGAATCTGCTCTTGAAGTTCATCAACTCCATATGAAGGAATTGTTATCGAAATTGAATCAAACTATTAAAGATTCGAGAGCTGTTTACTTCTCTGACTTGATTGAGAGTAATAAACATACCCCTAGGTTTCTGTTTAGTACTATCAATCAGCTTGTGAATCCCTCTCTTCCTACCATTTCCGCCTATCCTGCTAATGACTGAAAATGTCTCGTCTTTGTTGACAAGATCAGTGGTCTAAGGTCCAATTTTACCCCCACTGCCCCCCCCCCCGCCGCCCCTTTCAGCCATCCGATTTTAATGTGGGAATTTGCTCCCGTATCTCTACAGCTCCTTGTTAATACTGTAGATCTTATGCGTCCCTTCTCCAGTTCCCGTGATATAGTTCCGACAACATTTTTAAAATCCATCCTCTCTGGCTTAGGTCCCAGCCTGCTCTCTATCATCAACTGCTCACTCACATCCGGGTCTGTACCTGACTACTTTAAAATTGCCTGTGTTCAGCCCCTCTTCAAATAACATTCTCTTGATCCGGCAAGGGTAGAGAGAATTATAGACCAATTTTCAAACTTTCTTTTTTATCCAAAATCCTTGAAAAAAACTGTTGCAGACCAAATCCTGCAGCTGACTGAGGGTCATAACATTTTTGATAAATTTCAATCCGGCTTTCGTCACAAGCATAGTACCAAGACTGCATTACTAAGCGTGCTCAGTGACAGTCTTATGCATGCTGATAAAGGTGAATACTCGATTCTTATTCTCCTAGATTTAGTCGCTGCCTTTGACACTATCGATCATGACATCTTACTTGATAGGTTGGAGAACTGGCTTGGCATTTTGGGTACAGCGTTAAATTGGTTTCGCTCTTATCTGACTAAAATATATTTTAATGTTTGTATTAACCTTGTATCCTTGTCAGCTCCCCTACTGTGTGGAGTCCCTCAGGGGTCTATACTTGAGACAATCCTCTTCTCTTTATACATGCTTCCCCTGAGTCATTTGTTTGGTCACTTTCAAGACTTGTCATACCACTGTTATGCCAAAGATACTCAGATCTATTTCTCTGCCAAACCCAATAACCTGAATCAATTGTCATCCCTCCACGATTGCTTAGCTGCCACCAAAGACTGGTTATCCCTTAATTTCCTCCATCTAAACCCCGACAAAACTGAAGTTCTTTTAATTGGCCCTAAGAACTTTGCCACTGCAGTTGATCAGTTTATTGGTCCAACTGTTCAAAGTAACGGGGAGTGCAGAAGAGAGTGCAGGAAGGGTGTAGTGAGTGGAGAACAGTGTCAGAGGGGATTTGCTACAGAAGGGTACCAGCAAGAGTGAAAGAGAAGGTTTACAAGATGGTTGTGAGACCAGCAATGTTGTGTGGTTTGGAGACGGTGGCACTGATGAAAAGACAGGAGGTGGAGCTGGAGGTGGCAGAGTTGACGATGCTAAGATTTTTATTGGGAGTGACAAAGAAGGACAGGATTACGAATGAATATATTAGAGTCACAACTCAGGTTGGACAGTTTAGAGACAAAGCAAGAGAGGCGAGATTGATATGGTTTGGACATGTACAGAGGGAGAAGGATGCTGAAGACGGAGCTGCCAGGCAAGATGAAAAGAGGAAGGCCAAAGAGGAGGTTTGTGGATGTGGTGAGGGAGGACATGCAGGTGGTTGGTGTGACAGAGGAAGATGCAGAGGACAGGAAGAGATGAAAATGGATGATCCATTGTGGCGACTCCTAATGGCAGCAGCCGAAAGCCTGCTGCCCAAGGGCTACTGGGATAGGCTCCAGCATCCCCGCGACCCTGAGAGCAGGATAAGCGGTTCAGATAATGGATGGATGGATATCAGGAGTGATTTGCTATTGAGAGCGTGAGTATTGAACAGCACAAATGATCTTTCAGTGTAGTAGGTGAGGTGGCAGGGGATGGAAAACTTGTCACTTTATCCACAGTTTTAAGGGAGTTAACATTAATACCAGGGCAATTCGTTACTGTATTTGTTTGGGAGACGAGCAGTCATCCAGAATGAGGGAATGTTGCAGTTCAGTGACTCGCGGAATATATATTTTCTGTGTGAGCCCCATGGCAGTAGGCAGCTCGACACACCATCCTCATGTCAGAATCCCAAGAGCCTGGTGAGTGGTCCGGGAGTAGAGTAAAATCCAAACAAGACAGCAAAGTCCTGGTAAGAGAGATCAATCCAGGTGAGATATAAGGTGAAGATATGTGGGTAGTAAGCTTGGTAAATCAGAGGCTGGAATCCAAAAAGGAACTCCAGTGGAGGATCATATGAATATTCTACCGGTAAACAGGTCAGGAAAAATGGTAGAGTCAACACGGTTCTCATCCTCGCCAGAATGAATGAACTGGTAGAGTCCAGAGAAACAGGCAGGTCTTAAAACAATCTTCAGCACTCAGCGAGCAGACTAAAGCAGCGGAATGTAAAAATAAATAAATGGCTAAAATCCTAAAATCAAAATATCAACTAGCAATGCCAACTAGTAAATATAATTTAAAATATTGAGAGGAGACGTGGCAGGCAGCGTACTCTCACAACCCAGAAGAGTTGTGAACATTGATAAATGGTTTTACGGGGGGACTGGTAAGAGAAGGAGGGACTCAACCAGAGAGGAAGGTGCCCTTTGATGGACAAGCAATGCCAAACAATGAGCCGAAAGTTAAGATACATTTTTCTCTATGTTGATTCTCAGTGGGATTTGCAGTATTAGCAATTCTTTCACATCGCAAGGAGTCGTTTGATTCATTACATTACATTACAGTCATTTAGCCGACGCTTTTATCCAAAGCGACTTACAATAAGTGCATCATTTAACGTAGGAGATCAGGAGAACTACTAGTCATCAGAGGTCATAAGTGCATCTAAACCAGCATCTAAGAGCAAAAGCAGTGCTAAAGTAAAAGTGCAAGAAAGAGATTTTTTTTTTAAATGAGTGAATACAATAAGTGCTAAGAACAAGTAACAGGGTAGTAGTTCTTGAAGAGGTGAGTTTTCAACCTGCGCTGAAAGATGGGCAGAGACTCCGCTGTCCTGACATCGGTGGGGAGTTCATTCCACCACTGTGGGGCCAGGACAGAACAGAGCTGGGACCGGGTCGATCGGCAGCAGGGGCCTCTGAGCGACGGGGCAACCAGGCGTCCCGAGGCAGCAGAGCGAAGTGGTCGGGCGGGGGTGTAGGGCTTGACCATGGCCTGGAGATAGGAAGGAGCTGCTCCTTTCACTGCCCTGTAGGCTAGCACCAGAGTCTTAAACTGGATGCGAGCAGCTACTGGGAGCCAGTGTAGGGACATGAGAAGGGGAGTTGTGTGGGAGAACTTAGGGCGGTTGAACACCAGACGAGCTGCAGCTTTCTGAACAAGCTCCAGAGGTCTGATGGCCGACGCCGGGGCGCCAGCAAGGAGGGAGTTGCTGTAGTCCAGCCGGGAGATTCACTGTTAATATCAAATATAATACAGCTTAATGCAACATTAAATACACAAGTGATATGTATAAAACTGGATGCTGTTGATTAACAGCTGGAGAAATCTTGTTCTCCCCTCAATGGTTTGGCCTTTACGGTCATGGCACAGGTTTGTCCTGGCATTTGTACCCCCGCATCTCCTTCTTCTCTCTGCTCGATCCCACACTCATCAATGTTCTCCTATTTAGGTTTGCATATTGGTTGCGGTTCTCCCTCTCTGACCCCTGACAAGCGGGTTGGTGTCGGATGCTCCTGTTAGATGTGCGTACCACGGATTTCTCTATGGCACGATCGCCTCCTCGTCTCCTGTGTGTCTGTGCATGTAAGAAAGAAAGCGTTGACTCGCTCACTTTGCCAGTTTGCACACGCGGAGGTGAAAAAATGTGACAACAAATAAAGTGCTGTACTCCCCGGCAGTCTGACCCAGCTTTATAATGGCGCCAGTATTCACGTTGTTATGGTTATGCTAACGTGAGGGTTGTCATGGTTGCGGGGCTGACAGATATCTCTGTCTCTTATCTATGATCGGCATGCCACCCACCCATCCGCAACACCGACTTGCACCCTTACTCCATGTAATTTGTGTTCACATACAAGAGAAACAACAGGCAGAAGATGTTTAAGAAATGGCCTGTATTTTTTTACAAGCTACCTCACGTCAACATCAAGCATTCAGCATCTACCCAGCTATGTAAGTCACTAAACAACTTACGCATGATAAGCGTACCTTTTCAAACGGAAATGGTTACACAAACGACCATCACCAACTGTCCCGGAGGTCTTTTTATTAGCGCTAACATAGGATTTGGGACTCTAAGGCATTTGGCTGGGGTAGGGATTCTCCTCACATTGTCCGGCATTCTGGATATGACACTTCACAGGACATACCATCTAGAGAGGAGAGCAAGGAGAGCTGATAACAACTAAAACAGTGGTACTGTATATGGATACCATCCAAAAAATAAAAAAAAATCTATCATTGTGGCACGGCGGCGCAGTGGTTAGTCTGGCCGCCTCACAGCAAGAAGATTCAGGGTTTGAGCCCCAGGGTAGTCCAACCTTAGGGGTCGTCCCGGGTCGTCCTCTGTGTGGAGTTTGCATGTTCTCCCCGTGTCTGTGTGGGTTTCCTCCCGGTGCTCTGGTTTCCTCCCACAGTCCAAAGACATGTAGGTCAGGTGACTCGGCCGTACTAACTTGTCCCTAAGGTATGTGTATATGTGTGTGTCTGTGTGTGTGTGTGTGTGTGTGTGTGTGTGTGTGTGTGTGTGTGTGTGTGTGATGGCCTGGCAGCCTGTCTAGGGTGTCTCCCCGCCTGCCGCACAATGGCTGCTGGGATAGGCTCCAGCATCCCCGCGACCCCGAGAGCAGGATAAGCAGTTCGGATAATGGATAGATGGATGGATGGATGGATGGATGGATGGATGGATGGATGGATGGATGGATGGATGGATGGATCATCGTGGCCTGACCTGCCTCTTCAGAAAAAGTCTGGTGTGGGGTTACAGTCCTTTGGAGCTTGTTACTCTCCTAGGCAGAAGGTTGGACGTTATACTGCACTAGTCAAACGCTGCCCCAACAGGAAGTGAGTGGCATCACATGATCCCGACATTCCAGCCAGCGCTACTTTTCAAAGCGGAAGCAATAAAAAAATCACATACAGTATCTTTAATAAAACTGAAAACAACCCAGTGCTTTAAAAAAAAAAAGAAGCAAGAGGACCACAAATTTGAAAAGAACATATAGCTTGTTCTTTTAAGATATTACCCTCAATAGGGCATCCAGGTAGCGTAGCGGTCTATTCCGTTGCCTACTAACACGGGGATCACTGGTTCAAATCCCTGTGTTACCTCCGGCTTGGTCGGGCGTCCCTACAGACACAATTGGCTGTGTCTGCGGGCGGGAAGCCGGATGTGGGTATGTGTCCTGGTCGCTGCACTAGCGCCTCCTCTGGTCGGTCGGAGAGCCTGTTCGTGCTACGTCCCCCTGGTGAAACTCCTCACTGTCGGGTGAAAAGAAGCGGCTGGCGACTCCATATGTCTGGGAGGAGGCACGTGGTAGTCTGCAGCCCTCCCTGGATCGGCAGAGGGGGGTAGAGCAGCGACCGGGACGGCTCGGAGGAGTGGGGTAATTGGCCGGGTACAATTGGGGAGAAAAGGGGGGGGGTATTACCCTCAAATAAAACTTAAAGAAATTCAAATACAAGTGTTATTTACACTCTTTTGCTGATTTTCTGCCTTCTTTGTGCCGCCTGTTGTACATTCTTTTCATGTTGTTAAAATACTTCTGTTTTCAGTATTCATCACCAGACAACCAATATGAGCTAATTTGCAGCATCTCTGCATTTTGTTTTCCCTGCACGGTCGGCAAATACCGACGTGCGTTACCTTAACAGTCTCAGTTAGCTCATGGGTTACTTTCTGAACTAACAAATCAGGCGAATAATTTTCAACAGACTCCTCCTTCCCCTTCCCCGTGCCGAGTTTCAAAACTCGCACGGGACAAGAATTCAAACAGCTTCCACCAGCTTGACAGGAGTCTGTGCTGCCGCACCACAAAAAATACGGTCTCCGTACATTTTTGATAATTACCCCACTCTTCCGAGCCGTCCTGGTCTCTGCTCCACCCCCTCTGCCGATCCGGGGAGGGCTGCAGACTACCACATGCCTCCTCCCAGACACGTGGAGTCGCCAGCCGCTTCTTTTCACCTGACAGGGAGGAGTTTCACCATGGGGACGTAGCAGGTGCGAGGATCACGCTATTCCCCTCAGTTCTCCCTCCCCCCGAACAGGCACACCGACCGACCAGAGGAGGCGCTAGCGCAACGACCAGGACACATACCCACATCCAGCTTCCCACCTGCAGAAACAGCCAATTTTGTCTGTAGGGACGCCCGACCAAGCCGGAGGTAACACGGGGATTCGAACCGGCGATCCTCGTGGGGTAATGGAATTGACTGCTATGCTACCGAGACGCCCCGCAAAGATAGAAATCTTACATGTGTTGCCTATTTTTGTCTTTTTAAAGTGCTTGAATGTGGAGGTCAGTACCTGGGGTCACTGACCAGGGGCTTGGTGCAGAGGTCTTCCAGGCGATGTGAGCCAGAGCTCTGCGTAGGAAGGGGGAGTTTGTGGGTGTGAGTTTGGAGCCGGAGGCATTAGGGCGGGACAGAGGGGGATTTAACAGGTACGTCTGCGTGACAACACCAATTTAAGTACAATAATCAAACTGTCCTTCTTTCAACCCCCCCCCACACACACACACACACACACACACTTTAATTTCTACATCTCCGCTCGTGTGCCCTTGAGGGGAATGACTAAAGAATGAAAAGAGAAGGCACACATTTGGGGCAACGGGACAAAAGGTCCGAGGGTGAGGGAACACACAGTGTCAGGGCAGTACCATCCTCTCTCCCCGAACCCAGCAGTGCCTCTAAAACCCCTCTACTCAATGGCTCTGCCATCCTTGCGGGCGGGGGGGGATCAGTGTGTCGGTGCGTTTGAGAGCGAGGTATGGGAGTGTGGGTGAGTTAAGAGGATGTAGGTGAGGTTCTCTTTCTAAATGTTTTTGTTTTCCCTTCTCTCCCAGCGTGGAGCAGCGGGTCGGAGTGACAGAAGGTAAAATAAACAGAGAGCATACATCCCCCGGAACACGGGCAATCCCCAGAGGAATCCTGGGAATGCGACTCGGGATTTCAAGACCTACCCCTCTCACCACATCCTGAACGTGGTTCACAAAACCCCATGAAATCCAAATAGAGAGAGAGAAGCTGCTTTCGTGTTTGCATGTGTATGTGTACGCAGGTATTATGTAAAACAAGAGAGCAACGCCCGCTTTCCCTTGTCAAACTGCAGTTAGCTCGACACAAATCCCTCACAAACTCACCATGAGCTGCCCTGATCCCTTTGTCTTATGACAGTTCTGCCATCATGTTTTCTTAAATTCCCAGGAAAACATCAAGCTAGCAAACGTTGTATAACCTGACACTGGTTACTGGTTGCTGTCCGCACCCATTTCAAAACCTCGCTGCTGGCTTTCCCAGCAGGTTAAGGAACCACACTGACTTACCTGCGACTCGTGTTAGGATGTCCACTGCCGCCCACCCTTTTCTCTACCTCTAGAGGGCTTCTGTCAGTAGTCCCTTCAAAAGGGCTATACGGGCAGATGTTTTTCCCATCTGGTCCCAAAAAGGTGGACTGAACACCCATCTTATATCAGAGCAACTGATTGACTTACGTTAAATAAATAAATAAATAAAAAAGGGGACTAAACACTTTCCTTTTCCAGGTGTACCTTAATCCACAGATGGTCTCAGACTATAGAGCAGTCTTTGTGGGTGGTATTATCCGACTATTGTGTAATCCCCCCCCCCTCTTTTCACCCAATTGTACTTGGCCAATTACCCCATTCTTCCGAGCCGCCCCGATCTCTGCTCCACCCCCTCTGCCGATCCGGGGAGGGCTGCAGACTACCACATGACTAGTCTGATACATGTGGAGTCACCAGCCGCTTCTTTTCACCTGACAGTGAGGAGTTTCACCAGGGGGACATAACACGTGGGAGGATCACGCTATTCCCCCCGACCCCCCCCCCTCCCCCAAACAGGCACCCCGACCGACCAGAGGAGGCACTAGTGCAGAGACCAGGACACGTACCCACATCCAGCTTCTCACCCACAGACACGGCCAATTGTGTCTGTAGGGACGCCCAACCAAGCCTTAGGTAACACAGGGATTCGATTCGGCGAGCCCTGTGTTGGTAGCCACAGAATAGACCGCTAAGCCATCTGGACGTCTTAACTATTGTGTAATTTTATCCTCTGGTCCTATTACTTGCATCACCGTTCATCTACATATTACACTTACACTTTTTGCACTTGATCTTGGCTGTACATCTGTGATCCTGACTTGTGGAACTGTACAGCTATTTCTACTTTAAATCATCCGTTACTTGTAACGCCAACGTTGATGTGCTCATTATGCAGCTGTCATGTAGTTTTGGCTATGACAAGATTACTATTCAGGGCTCTAAGGTGCCCATAAATTGACACGTGACTTGAGAGAGTCGGCTGACTGCAGACTCTCTTGTACGTCAGCCTGGATAATGTAGTCTGCTAAAGGAGAAAATGTAAAATGTAAACTTCCGCCAACTCCTTACCTGATATCCGAATCTTAAACTTCCCGCTCTGTCCGAAACCACCCTCGATAATCCCCGACTCGCCTGTCGACAGCGTGACCTTCAAGCCCACAAAGAGCTGCAGGTTGGTCTCTTTCTTGAACAGGTTTCGTCCAATCACAGTGTAGTCATCAGTCACCTGGACAAGGGAGACGGGAAGACTTTTCAACTCTAGAGACAAAATGAACAATCATTTATAATAACATATAATATCGGGGCGGGGCGGTGGTTAGCACGGCCGCCTCACAGCAAGGAGGTCCTGGGTTCGAGCCCCGGAGTAGTCCAACCTTGGGGGTCATCCCGGGTCGTAACTCTGTGTGGAGTTTGCATGTTCTCCCTGTGTGTGTGTGGGTTTCCTCCCACAGTCCAAAGACATGTTGGTCAGGTGAATAAGCCATACTAAATTGTCCCTAGGTGTGTGTGTGTGTGTGTGTGTGTGTGTGTGTGTGTGTGTGTGTGTGTGTGTGTGTGTGTTTGTCGGCCCTGTTTTGGCCTGGCGGCCTGTCCAGGGTGTCTCCCGGCCTGCCGCCCAATGACTGCTGGGATAGGCTCCAGCATCCCCGCGACCCTGAGAGCAGGATGTGCAGTTTGGATGATGGATGGATGGAACAGATAATATCATATGGAGAACAATAACATATCATTAAAGAGTGATTGCTCACTTGGATGAGTGAGTGAAAAAAAATGGACGATATGGCTTTGTTTCAATAGAAGGCGTTTCACCGAAACCCCCCCCCCCAACAATGTTTTTCTGCAGCTATGACAAAATCTGCATTTCCTATACTAAACATGCCAGTGACGGGACAGCTGCACAATTCCACCTACATGAGCTACCGCCTCCACTGATCACACAAACTGATCCCAAACAACCACTGCAGTTTCTTATCTGCTGATACTGGCAGCGGGGGGGGGGGGGTTGTGTGTGTGTGTGTGTTAAACAATATACATGAGCATCATCTTTCTTGTTGCAACAGTGAATGTCTTTTAGCAGGGCAGGGACCTCATTTTATTCCCCCGCAGTTGTACTTGGCCAATTACCCCACTCTTCCGAGCCATTTCAGTCGCTGCTCCACCCCCTCTGCCGATCCGGGGAGGGCTGCAGACTACCACATGCCTCCTCCCATACATGTGGAGTCGCCAGCCGCTTCTTTTCACCTGATAGTGAGGAGTTTCACCAGGGGGACGTAGCACGTGGGAGGATCACGCTATTCCCCCCAGTTCCCCCTCCCCCCCGAACAGGCGCCCCCGACGGACCAGAGGAGGCGCTAGTGCAGCAACCAGGACACATACCCTCAGTCACAGCCAATTGTGTAGGGACGCCCGACCAAGCCGGAGGGAACATGGGGATTCAAACTGGCGAGCCCCTTGTTGGTAGGCAACGGACTAGACCGCCACACCACGGGATCTCATTTTAATCTGCCACTTCCTTTCCATACCTCCACTCCGACAAAGACGACCCGACCCTCTGTTGTTTACTCCTCACTGCCCCCCTCCCTCCACCAGCCATGTTCCCTTCCGTCTCTCCCCAAGGCTTTCCTCCCCCTGCACATTTTTTTCCTCCCATATTTGTTTGTATTTTTCTCCTCCCCTCTCTTATCCTTTCATCGGCAACTTGCTCTCAACCGTCACTGATCTGATGACGGGAGGGCACCGCTCTGTCTCCCTCTCCCCGCCGCTTCCTCTCGCCACCGCCTCACCCGTGTTCGCTCTGCGGCGCTCGCCCGGGCCTCTGTTAGGCGTGACCGATGCAGGCGCCGATAAAAGAGTCTAGTCACTGTACGTGTCTGACATTACGGCGTGGAGTATGGCAGTCGACGCAGTCATATCTCAGCAATGTCAGTTATGTGTTTACTGAGAAAGGAAACTTTTCTGAAACAGTCGAAACACGACCGGCTCTTTTCTGGGTGCGGGAGGGACAAGTACTGTGTCACATGACCCCCGTCTGACCTCACACCCACCCACCCCACACGCACACACACACGCACATGTTCAAACTGCCGAGTCGGTGACTGGAGCTGTCGACAGCTCGGGGCGTTAACAGCGTGAAAACCTGTTCACACACTTGACCCCTTGCCCCGTGTGTGACCTGCTGAGGCGGAGGCTGCATGCACATGCAGAGAGGCTGCTGCAGGACCCAGCAACAAGGCCCGGCCCGGTCCCCACTGCAGGCCTGAAAACACGCTCCTGGTTCTTTTGGTCAGCACTGATTTGTATCGTTTCATTGCTGATAGTGACCCATCTGCAAACACAACCCAACCCCGTCTTAAGACCTCCTACTGGTCAAGTGACCTACATGTAGCACTTCTACGCAGAAACTCTGACTTCATCAGCACTGCTTGTTACCCAAACCTGTCCCACCTCCGGCACTCCAACCCCTACGGGACACCTACCTGGATAAAAAAGTAACACCCACATGTGGTTTTGCTGGACCATATGTGTGCTTCATTTATCAGTGAACGCTACCTACTCAGCAAATGTTCTAAGTCATTTCCCGTGAGAGTCGTTTGCTGATGAGCAAGGCAGCGTTACATTGCTAAAGGCTACGCTGATGTTTGACTTGACGGTCTCTCCTATACAAAGAATGAAAGAAGAGGTGGATTTGGGGTTTAGGTCAACCCTTTTCCACAGCCACTCCACACAAACTCACATAATTTCTTTCATCTGTACCGTATTTATATATTTGTTTTTTTAACTTGTAACTATAACATCGTGGGTTGCTTCCCCCTCCCCCCTATTATACTTGGCCAATTACCCTCTTACCCTCTTCCAAGCCGTCCCGGTCTCTGCTCCACCCCCTCTGCTGATCCGGGGAGGGCTGCAGACTACCACATGCCTCCTCCCATACACGTGGAGTCGCCAGCTGCTTCTTTTCACCTGACAGTGAGGAGTTTCACCAGGGGGACGTAGCACGTGAGAGGATCAAGCTATCCCCCTCAGTTCCCCCTCCCTCCTGAACAGGCGCCCCGACTGACCAGAGGAGTCCCAAACCACGCCACGCCACGCCCCGTCGTGGGTTGTTTCTTATCAGTCATCAGCCACAGCATTGGTTGTCTTTCAGAATCTGAGTCACTCTCCCTTTCCCAGTTTTAGTTCAGTGCATGGTTATGGATGCTGTAAAGGTCAACGCTCCTAACAAAAAGGTCAACGTGCAGTATCTATTGTTACGCCTCTTTTCAGACGGGGGTGGGGAGGGATTATGTAAATTACTGGAGCATGTCGCTGTCCTCGTGATGCTGTTGTGCATGTTTGCATAAGGAAGAGCACGGGTATTCACTCCTCACTTCTGTTTTTCCTCCCTGCTAAAGGGTTTCTTAGGGGGTTGTTCCTTATCCGATGAGAGGGTCTAAGGACAGGATGTTGTGTTGCTGTAAAGCCCACTGAGGCAAATTTGTAATTTGTGATAATGGGCTACACAAATAAAACTGACTTGACTCTTTGGTGCGAGTCCATCCTGAAACTCGCAATGCACAAATGAACAACGACTATTTTCTTGTTACTCAACACGGGCTGTTCCAGGGGTTTTCCTGCGTGGAGAATGACGAGGCGGCCGCCTCCGTCAAACCCCGTCCCGCCTCCAGCTCTCACCGGGGGTCTTCATGAAAAACAACACTGGTTTCTAATGAGCCTTGCACTCGGTGATGTCATTTTTAACTGCAGTTGCGGCGTTACGCCGTCGCCGATGTGGTGGCGCTGTATCATAATCAGCGCGGTGCACCTGGAAAGGCGCCGCCAAAAGCGCCGAAGAGGAAAAAAAAGCTGCAATTTTCCAGAAGTCTCCAGTTTTGTGAAAAGCGTAAATTAAAGCAAAGTCTTTTATATTGTATTTATGTTCAACTACACTACAAGAGGGCCCATGTGAGCTTTAAATGAAAACAATAACGTATTGTAATGAATTCGGAGGGCGGTCCGGGAACCGCCACAGTCGGGACGCGAACACGTGTCTCCCACTCCGCAAGCGACAACGTTAATCAGTCCTTAACCAGTTAGACCAGTGGTTCTCAACCTTTTTGGGGTACTGGACCCCCTGCGTATTTTTGATCTACCCTGAGGACCCCTCCACCTGATCTTGGGGGAGGGGGGTTGCAATTTGATAGAAACAGTAGAAACTGCATTTTAAATTGCATTATAGCATTTATTCACTCTTTGGGGCAAAAATAAGAGCTTTCAGTTGTCACTTAGATATAGTTAACAAAACAGAATTCTTACGCAGTAACTTTCAGATATATGTTAACAAAACAGAATATGTATTCAGTAACTTTCAGATATATGTAACAAAACAGAATATGTATTCAGTAACTTTCAGATATATGTAACAACAGAATTCTTATGCAGTAACTTTAAACAATGCAAACGGGAGCGAGATCTCTTATTAAAATACAATAAATTACACTTGTGAAACAGATGTAATTAGAGAAAAAAGTCCTGTTACCCTTTATAGTTTAGGTAGATAAAGGTCTCAGTCACATTTGAGTAAAATAATCCTATTTCTATAAATGTCATAGGATCTTTTTTTTAAAGATATTTTATTTTCACGGACCCCTTGCAATTACACCACGGACCACTAGGGGTCCGCGGACCCCCGGTTGAGAAACACTGGACTAAAGGGAGGACCAACGTGTCTACTTATCCATGCACGTTACAGTACGTTATACCTGATTTAAGTTTAAACAACTTCGCTGTTAAGTGTGTAAATTAACACATTGGCATTTGTGTTGTATTTAATTTCATGTTGAACAGGGCACCCTTTTTTTAAAATAAAATATGCTTTAACGTGATAACTGTCATTGTCCTCAATCATAAAATCAGTGGAACTGCCAAAACACGTTGCTCGTGAAAGAAGCGTCTGCTTGAGCCCGCTAAGGCACGCGCACACACGTGCGCGTGATCGGGATGGTGCCACCCCCGCCTTCATTGGAGCCAGGAAAATGCCCTGTTTTTTGGAAACACAGGTCAAGATGTGCCCTCGGGTCTGCATTCCACAGACGTAAAATCAGAGACTCTCCACGGACCCCCCCCCCAGCTACCTGGTGCCGTGTCCTCACCAGAACCCGGTGTGCTGCGGCTGGTTCCCCCCTAACCCGGAGACACGTGTTGACACAAGCGAGCCCGCCCTGCGACCTCTCCCCCAGAAAACGGCTCAAAACATCAAGCCAGCTCTGCCTGTACGGGTTTGCGTTTCCTAAAAATATCCAACCTGTGTCCTACTTGGCACCGGGTCAGGCTCAAGGAGCACGCGGCCCGGTAGTGACGGTAACGGCTCTGTAGAGAAACGACACGGAAAGGAAAGGCGAGCTTAGGTCGGCTCGGAGGGGTCAGGGTGCCATGAGCATCGGTGAATAAAAGGCAGATGTTTGCACGAAGCCGCAGTCAAACAGCTCGAAGGAATATTAATTACCCCGAATCACGACCCGGATTAACAGCAGGACGCCACTCCTACCTAAAACGACCGTGGGCGGTCAAAATGACGGCCGGTGTTTAAACTCTATATTGTGTCAGGATAAACACCCAGTTGAGATATGAATGCATTACATATGTAAGTGTGTCTGTTAAGAAACGACAGGCACTAAAGTTAACATTTTAACAACCATAATACTATTTTTAACCAATTTAAACTTCCAGACTTGAATAACAAAATTGAAAAGTGAAAATTTTACCTGAAAAACAACACAGAAAACACATATTGCTAATCCAACAAATGTAAAGGGCCTACAAAAGGTGACATGTAAAAAAAGAACTGAAAATAAATATTGAAAGAGTCCCCAACAACGCCCGGAACTTAAAACTACCAGAACGACACGGTTTTTAAACTCTATATTGTGTCAAGATAAATACCCAGTTGGGATATTAATGCACTGCATATGTCAGCATGTCTGTTATGAAACTAACTGGCACCAAAATTAACATTGTAACAACTTTAATACTATTTTTCAAACAATTTAAAATGGCCGCTGTCCAACGCCTGTAGATACTGCAGCGCCTAGGTGGTAGTCATGGTGCGTCTGTAACCAGACATGTTGGACATCATCACAAACCAAGTTTAGACTATTTCTCTGCACTGGAGGGCGCTAGTGTGTTTCTAGTACAGAGCAACGAACTTCACGAAGGAAATGACGCCGCCAACACACGTCATCAATACTGACATGACGCGCACGATGACGCGCAACTTACGAGCCGTCATTTTGACCGCTCTTGGTCGTTCTAGGTAGATCTTAAAATTATTTTTTTGTGTGCAACTGATCTAAAACTCATTTTAATAAAAACATATGCAATATTAGGCGTATTCAGGGAGCGGCGGCGGCGGGTCTGTATCTTCTATTTTTCACCAAGTTATGAAACTCTGAAAATTCAAACCGGTCAAAATGAGCGGGTCTGTCGTTCTGGTGTTCAGGTGAGCGCGTATGGGAAAGCCAGCGAGACAAAGCCAAAAAAGAAAGGGAGAGAGAGAGAGAGAGAGACAAAGAGAGGTGTTGAAAGGAGATGGAAAAAAAGTAGGGTGAATTCACTGAGTCATATGGGTACTGCCGTGCCATTCAGGTGTGTCTAAACAGCGCCAGTTTCTGACAGCTAGACAGATCCACTGGCGTCAGGCGGCCACCCACACATGATGCACTTGTGTCACAGCACATTGTGAGGCGTGCATACCTCCCCATGCCTCAGACGCTGCCGGCAGGGGCTGCATGTGCATGCGTGATTATGTACGCGAAATTTTTTTTTCTTCCCGAGCGTACAATAGGGGCTTAGTCTCTGCAGCACGCTCCGGTGCCACTCGCAATGAGAAACATCCAAGTAGAACCAAGAGGGCAACAAGAGGGCCAAAGGGGTGAAAGAGAGGGCAGAGCTGCAACAATTATATCGAGGACGGGGACAGTCGGGATAAAATGTGAAGTTTTGGACAACTGAGTAATAAACTAAACGAAGATTTTGAAATAACGTTTTGGCGAGTTCATGAAAATAAAACATCCAGTATGTCAGTGCTATCCAGTAACTGCTCAGCCACCAGTGGAGGCACCAACATAAACACGATGACTCCTGTAGCTGTGAGGTCTACTCACCCTTTCCACTTGGCCCTCTTTGTTCTTTGTCTTGAAGATGTGCAGGCGGGGCAGAGTGGTCTCAGCGTAGGCCTTGTCCTCAAAGCCCTCCAGCAGACGCCCTTGGAAGGCCAACCGGCACGCGTTGGCGTGGATGTCCGTATCCAGCTTGGAGCCAATCACCAAGCAGAGCGAGGGGCATGTGACCGGCCGCTCAAACTCTAAGAGGGCCCATTGCTGCGGGTCGGGTCCCAACCCTGCCTCTCCCTGACCGGTGATGTAGTGATCCTGGTAGAGATACTCCTGGTCAAAGGAGAAGGGCGAGTCCAGAGGGCAGGGTTGCGGGTCTGAAGGGGACGGTGTAGCAACGGACGGGGACTTGGGCGTCTCCACAGGCGGCAGACCAAAGAAGGTCACCCTTGCCATGACGGTCTCGTGGCCAACAGTGATGTGGAACTTGGCACGGGTGGCGAGCGAGCCCTTGAAATAGCCGATCTTTCTGAGAGAGATGAGGGCTGCATTGAGGGTGTGCAGGGAGCCCGGGGTGCATACCACGCCGCGCTCCAAAAGTTTCGGATCAAACTGTGTCACGCACACGCCCACACGGTCCCCCTGCAGGGCTCCTGACACGGGCTTCCGGAACATCTGTATGGACTTCACCTTCTTGGTCACCTGATGGCAGAAAAGGCAGAGGGACCATGACTACTAAACCCCGGACAGATAACACCATTGACCGAGATCTGCTTTTTCATTCCTGTTTAAATTTAAACCCGACGCCAGCGTATCGTGTAAAAGCCCGTATCTCCCAGAAGCAACGTCTCTGCAAATGAGAAAAAGTAGATTGTTTTGTTTTTTTTGCTGACTTTCGACCGCCACGTTTCAGTGACCTAGGGTGACCCCGACACGCGTTTCATTTACACACGACATCTCAACAAGACGGACAGTCAATCATATTGATAAGAAAGGAAAACAAACAAATACATAAACAGTAACAACGTGTGAGCTATGAAGGTTTCTGAAAGGCAATATTTAAAATATTTAAGGGCAACAAAAAAAAATAAAATTCTCCTCTTTCTACGGCATGAAGAAACTCTTCCAGAGGGTACTAAACAAACACATGCTTTGCAACGAGGCTCAATTTTTTTTTTATCAAAATATAGAAACAATTATAAGCATTTTTGAATCCATCAAAACAATTAGCTAGTTCATTAATGAATTGGTTAAAATATTAGATTTTATTTATAATGTCAAAAGAAGTGCAAAATGTACCTTCTTCCTTAAAAAAAAGCCTTCTCTATTAACATAATTCCACCGGCCTCGGTCGTATGGCTAATAAAATAATCTATCGAATCCATCTATGCTTATGAAGTATATTTATGTTTAAGAAGTATATATATATATTAAGCATGAAGGAAACTATTAGGATGATAATTTTGGGGGAAAAAATAAGCAAGAATTGTGAAAGATTATCATCAGACATCCAAATCAATTCTTTTGAAATACACATTAGTATTCCTTTACGTATTGCATTTCGTTAAAAGAATTACAGGTCAAAATTAGAATAAAAATATTTTATTTTTCATGTTGATTTTTTCCCTCATCTGGTTTTGCTGTACTTGTGAATTCAGTAGTGCCAGTGCTGGGTTTGAGTTGTTGTTGTTGCGTACCAAGCATAAAAATGTTAAAGACAGCAGACGGCCATAAAAAACGGTTTATTTGGCCTTCTGCTGCCACCTAGTGGCGAGTTTCATAATCCCCAACACTGCCCGGCCAAGCTGAAAGTATGAGCGACGGCATCTGGTCTAAATTAAGCAACTCCTGCGCTGCCAACCCGGCCGCAGTGCCCTCACCCTTCTGTCCCAACCCCAGCCACGCTACAGACACACAACGACACATGCCCTCACCACAGTCTGCCCTCCCTCCCTCCCTCCCTCCTTCTCCTCCCTACTCCTCTTCTGGTCAACTCCCGAAACCTCTGACACGCACAGAAACAAACGCTTCCAGCACCGGGAAGCTGGCTCGCTCGTCAAGCTCGGAGCGTACCTTCAGGGCCGGGATCTCCACGACGTCGTTGACAGCCAGCGAACCCTGGAGGACGGTGCCGGTCATGACTGTTCCCTGACCGCGGATGGAGAAGCAGTGGTCCACGGCCATCAGCAGGGCACCCTCGGGATCCCTGCGAGGGAGGTACGTCTGTTTCTTCAGCAGCTGAGACAGAAAACACCACACACACACACACACACACACACACACACACACACACACACACACACACACACACACACACACACACACACACACACACACACAGCTCCTGCCATAACACTGCAAGGTCACTGCTCACTGCAGGCACTAGACTGGATCTTGAGTATGTCAACAGACACGCAAAAAAACACAAAAGCTCTTAATTGGAACCATATCTGGCTGGTGTTGAGTCTGTCCATCCTGTGGCTTCGTAAACACTGCCTGCCACGGTGTCTCCTGGTCTGACAGGCCCCTGATGTGCAAGTCATACTGCTGCACTCCAGCAAGAACGCCAGCTCTCCTGCTGTTTACTCTCAGTAAACTAGGACCCCAAGTCGCGTTTTACTTCACAGGGAAACGTCACACGTCCGCGTACTTCATGTATGCTGTCTTTTTCATAGGCAGCACTGCTAACAAGGAAAATGGACCGGTGGGGGGGGTGGGGGGGTATGGCCTGGCATTACCTCTATGAGCTCTGGAACTCCCTGTGGCTCTTCTGTATCCGGGGCCTCTGGGCCACCTGGCTTTGCTGCCACAGCGATCACCGGACATCCTTTAAATCTAGTCGACGGAGAGAGAGAGTCATGAGTTAACTGCAACCCCCTTTTCACCCCAATTGTATCCAGCCAATTACCCCACTCTTCCAAGCCATTCCAGTCGCTGCTCCACCCCCTCTGCTGATCCGTGGAGGGCTGCAGACTACCACATGCCTCCTCCGATACACGTGGAGTCGCCAGCCGCTCCTTTTCAACTGACAGTGAGGAGTTTCACCAGGGGGACGTAGCGCATCTGGAGGATCACGCTGTTTCCCCCAGTTCACCCTCCCCTCTAACAGGCGCCCCGACCGACCAGAGGAGGCGCTACTGCAGCGACCAGGACACACACCCACATCCAGCTTCCCACCGGCAGACACGGCCGATTGTGTCTGTAGGGGCGCCCGACCAAGTCGAAGGTAACACGGGGATTCGAACCAGCGATCCCTGCGTTGGTAGGCAACAGAATAGACCGCTATGCTACCTGGACGCCCCATGAGTTTCAATATTAAAACAAATTTTTTGAGCTACACAAACAGGAAAATGTTGTTTCTCCTCACTCCATGCCCAAGTGCATTTCGGCTCCTCGTGTCTGTGTTTTTCCTGTACCTGGTGCTCTCCAGCGTCTTGTGCAGTCGCTTGGTCATTTTCTCAATGGCGCCCTGTCTCTTGTTGGGAGCCAACAAGTCAACCTTGTTTAGGATGACCACCATGCGAGAGCAGGTCAGCTCGCCTATCAGCAGACACTCGGCCGTCTGAGTCTGCACCCCCTTCACCACGTCCACCACTAGCATCATCAGGTCGATGATCTGAGCCCCTGGAGCAGAACAAACACACACATCACAAACTTGAGAAACACGGAAGGAGTGTTGATGAAGCAGAATAACACTGACCTCAGACCTACTGGTTAATACCCAACTTGGTTTTGCAGATCTGAATTTGAATATTGGAATTACACAATATCTACTGTCTGTCCACACTAACACATAAATACTGCCAAATACCGCCACATCTCCGGTTGCTACGTTCCTTTTGTAATTCTGTGGCTGTCTAAAGCTTGTTTGTACACTGTGACTGTGACTGGATGGCATCCAAAAAACTTACATGTCCAGTTACGAAAGACCGTGACCCTGACAAATTCCCAACTGAAATGGCTCTTAAGTTCAAAAGTGAGCAGTTTCCCTCATTTATGTGTCCAAACTGTCCCTTGAAGCATCCTGGCTTGAGTCCATCATAAAAGCTGCATTTAAACAAAGAGTGTAACCAACGCAACTACCATCCACATTTATTTCTGAGGTGTTGTGCGTTCATACATATCTGGACTATTAAAGTCCTGTTGAAACAGCATTTCGACAATATCTGATTTCCGCATCGTGACGTATTTCCGAGGGGGACAGGACAGACAAGCGGGACGTTTCGTTGGGAGGAATTTGATTTGACCATTGAAAAGTGGCTGTGTTGCTAGCTAGCTAGCTAGCTAACTAACGAATCTTAGCTCTGTGCCAGGAAAAGCTGAAGATTGATTGATGGGTGGACGCCATGATATTATTGGGTGGAACTAGTTCGTTCAAGCCTATGTAACCACGCATCATATTTTGTTTTGCAAGAAAACATGGAATGGATTTTGATATAAAAATACAAAGAAATTGACTTTTTTGGTACTTTTTGGCGTATATTGTTAAGATAGGTGCACAATACGAACAGGGATGTGATATAAAAGGGTTAAAAATGCATTTCTCATTTCCTCTCGACTTTAAGTGAGTGCTCGAATGCTTCCGAGCAAGACTGGGGCTCTAGGAACGGCTTCTCTGAAAAGACGTCATGCTTGACGGCTGAGGAGGCCTGAAACAGTCATCTCAGAACAGCATCTAACCTTCAGGTTGATAAATACAGCCGCTGAAGTTGACAATAGTAATAAAAACAGGAACGGACGGAGAACCAAGAAAAACACAAGAACAAGAAGAGAACTGAGGGGAGGGGTGCACAAAGGGAAAGCGAGGGAGAGGAGCAGAGAGGAAGAGAGAGGGAGAAAAGGGCTAGAGGGCTGAAATTAGAGCCCCGGCTCAATTGGTTGTCTTTCCTTTGCCTCTTTTCTTTTCCTGACTTTGGCAGTCTGTCTTTCCTGTGTTCCCCCCTTTTCTCTCCTTCTATTTGGCTGTCTCTCTTTCCTGTGTTCACCCCACAAGGGACAGGAGGGGAAGTTAAATACATACCCCAATCCCCACACTTTCCTTCCTCCTTAATCTACAGCATGTGCCATCCACAGGCTCATGAGCTCCATTTGGTATGTGGATTAAACGACACAGCCAAATGTATATTTTTTTGAATAATTAACTGAATAAGTGAATGACTCTGACACCATCTGCTAGACCTTATTATCATACCACAACACATATCACCACGGTGTGTTTACATGCATTTTTTGTCTTTGTTTGGGTATGCCAAGTTTCACAAGTGGCAGCTAAAATCTTCAGCTGGGTGATGACTTGAACGAGAGGGAAGGATTAACAAAGAGACGGGGACCAAAAGGCAACAGCGTCCCTATTTTCTCTTTATAGTCTTTTATAGACTGTAGAACTGTACTCTTCTCCAGCAATCCCCGTATCTCTTCAAAATGAAACACTGAAATAAAGGCAGATTAAAAGCGCCCTCTGCTGGACAGCTCAAGTGCAAACAGCATAAACATTGTGACGGTCGGTAGACTAGAAAGCGCTACATATAAACTCAGCCTATTTATTTATTATTTACAGATGGCGCTACTAAGTGCACTAGTTTCCATCAGTTCTTGTTCAGTCTGATGAGGTGTGTTAAATTGTAAAATTTAGTGAAAAACTATTGGGACAATGCCTAAACTCTCAAAAAGTTTAAGCTCTTTTAAATGCATTCTTTTTTTTTTTTGGGCCATGGAGTCAAATACAGCACAGACATTTCAGGATTCTTCAGTGTGCATTAAGTCTTGTTTAGTCCTTTGTCACAATAATGATTTTGTGAATTCACCCCAGCTAACAGGGGGAAAGGCACATTATAGGCCAATGAAAGTTGTTCTGCACATCCAGCACAAACTATGGACGTTACCTCACGTGGACGCTGTTGTTACCTACAGATTCACATGGATTATCAACCTATCACGACTGGCCTTGCACACAACAGTGAGCATCTTCGTTAAATCAAGTGCAGCCAAGTGTCATTATACCTCCATGGCCTTCTGAGCTTTCTTGTTTGTTTTTCTATGTTTACTGGCGGTTGGCAAACAACGATGTGGTGCATTACCGCCACCACCCGGAGTGGAAAGTGGACCAGACTGTCAATTTACAAAAAAAGGAGGAAAAAAAACCTCATATCTTCTCAATCAAACTAGTTATTTCACGGGTTTTCTAGGGGGACTAAAAGCCTCTCTCAGCAGCTGCTGCACGCTTTCTGCAGAAACCCCCAGAAACATCCTTGCTGCCTCCACATTCGGAGCTTACCCCCAATGATGGTTCGAATAAGGGAGGCATGGCCGGGGCAGTCCACCAAGGTGAACTGCAGGCTGTCGTACTGCTGTCCGGCGCTCTGCTGCAGGTGAGCCGGGAGATCCACCGTGAAGGAGGAGAAGCCGAGATCCAGAGTAATGCCTCTCTCCCGGGACTGCGGGTTCTTGTCGAAGGCAGCCGTGGAGGCTGTGCTGCTCAGCGCCCTGGCAAGCGACGTCTTCCCGCTGTCGACGTGTCCCAGCACCCCCACGTTGAAGTTCAGCGTTTCAGTGCGATCGTGGCCCGAATCGGCCATGACGTCCCCCTCACGTTTAAACCCAAGCCTATGAGTTTCCACTGGAGGTTGAACCTTGAACTCGACTCGCGCGATCAAGTCTGGCTGTTCGCCTTCAAACGTTTCGTTCGTTCCGTAACAGTCACGGAGTCGCGTTAAGCTGGCCGTGTAGCTGTCCACACACACATAAAGTCAGATACATGAACTCTTTTCAAATGGCTAATCTTTAAAACCGCCCGACACAAAGTGAAAGCTAGACCCCCCCCCAGCATCAATACAGTCCGCCCCGCGGGGCAACGCGACTGAAGCGGAACCTTCCTCTAAAAGAATATGATTACAGGATGAAAACGAAACGAAAATAATTTCGCAAAGATTTATAATAAAACATTATTTCGAGGTAGCGGCGACACGCGGTGTTTGGTTGGTTTGTTGGTTTACACCGGTTAACGCTTATAATTTAAAAGTAGACCGACACTTAGCGCTTGTTTCTACTACGTCCAATTAAACGACGCACAAACGGAAACGGGCGCGGTTTACCCGAGGCTAATGACTGACATCCGTGTCAGCCAATAAGATTTGTTAGATTCAACCGGGTGGTCCAATAGCTTCGTTATCTAGAACAAATGGGCGGTACTTTTGCCCACCGCTTCCTCCTCCTTCCCCCCCTGGTAACCCGCATGGAAACACGCTGCGCCGCCTGCGTTTGAGTTTCCGCGCCGATTGTGCTGGATAGAGAGTTGGAGCAGGGGGAACACAAGGGACATTTTCTTCGCCTTGGTTGCGCCTTTGTCGTTTTAACCCCCCCCCCCAGCTCCGTTATTAATAAGGCCGCCATGAAGATCGAGGAGGTGAAAAGCACCACGAAAACTCAGCGAATTGCGTCTCATAGCCATGTCAAGGGGCTCGGGCTAGACGAGGCCGGCAATGCTAAACAGACGTCCGCGGGTCTAGTTGGACAGGAGACGGCGAGAGAGGTAACGCTACTAGCTGGTGTCCGTGACGCTGCACCGATGGCGGTTTAACTGTGTGCACGAAGCCGAGAATGAAAGCTGGTTGCAGTCGACACACGTCATTTCAGCCGGTTCAGCAACACAACCCAGTTCGGGCTGACTTATGGTGTCACTGTGCTGCGATAATTGTGACACCGGTGGCTTCGTTATTATTCAATTGGCGTGATGTCACAAGTACAAATTCAGTAGGACTCAGTTGACGGGTGAGCCGATTTTGAATTGACCACAATTCGGGGCAAATGAAATAATGTATGACGAGTGTGGTCACTCCCAAGAAACACTAAACACTTTCCAACTGGTCAGTGTAACCACGTTAGATGTACGAACAAAAATGGAAAGGAATGGATTTGTGATGGCTTACTGGCCACCCCTAACTTATTTAAAAGGTTTTGATGTGAAGGTTGATAAGCCTGTGTGTACACTAACTTCTATAACATTGGGTGGCACGGTGTCCCAGTGGTTAGCACTGTTGCCTCACAGCGAGAAGGTCCTGGGTTCGAACCCCAGGCCATCCCAGGTCCTCTCTGTGTGGAGTTTGCGTGTTCTCCCCGTGTCTGCGTGGGTTTCCTCCGGGTGCACCGGTTTCTTCCCACCATCAAAAAGACGTGCATGTTAGGGTTAATACTCCTGCCTGCGCCCCTGAGCAAGGCAATGGAAAGAAGAACTGGAGTTGGTCCCTGGGTGCTGCAGCTGCCCACTGCTCCTATACAATAGGATGGGTTACGTGCAGAGAACAAATTCATTGTAAGAATACAACGTCAAATAAAGCGGCTTTCATGTAGGCGCGAAGATGAATTATATATCATATTTGAGGATGTATGTTTTCATGCCCTCTGCGATTAGCACTCTGAATTTATCCCTAATTTGATCAGTCCTGGTTGAGTTACCAGAGATTGAATATAAAAGTTAAATAGAACTTTTCAAAGACTGAACACACATTCTTGCTCTTTTAAAATGTATAGGGCATTGCATTTAATAGTAATTTAATTTGGCATGTATCTGGGGGAAAAAAGGGGTATGGTGACAGAAGAACCGAGGATGAAGGATGTGCAGCAGGTTAGGAAGAGATGGAAACGGGTGACCCCTAATGGCTCCCGAATGGGAGCAGCCAAAAGTAGTAGTAGTAGTAGTAGTAGTAGTAGTAGTAGTAGTAGTAGTAGCAGCAGTAGCTCCATCCATCCATTATCCAAACCGCTTATCCTGCTCTCAGGGTTGCGGGGATGCTGGAGCCTATCCCAGCAGTCATTGGGCGGCAGGCGGGGAGACACCCTGGACAGGCCATCACATGGCCTAGTAGTAGTAGATGCATCTGAAAACGCAAATGGAGTTCCACTAATGTAGCATCAAAGATAGAATAGAATAGAATACACTTTATTTGTCATTTGTACATGCATACAATGAAACTCACTCTCTGTGTTTAACCCATCCTAGCTGTATAGCTAGGAGCAGTGGGCAGCCGCCGTCAGTATTATGTGATAATGCTACTCTTCACAGTAAATCTGAGACCCAGTTTTGGTACGGAACCCTCAACTGGGCGACACATAAGAGAAGCAGGTCACTAAACCGAGGTTCACAGTTCAAATCCTAGGACGGGGGTGGCTATTCCTATTCCTGGTTAGGCCAGGACTAACAACAGGAAGGTTGGCACCCAGTGTGTCACTGTGCATTTGGGCAAGGCACTTACCCCTCTGCCCTAGGTGGCACTGCTCTGCAGCTGACGCTGTACTACCTTGAATTTAGCAAAAGCAACATGGACCATAAAATTTTTTTTTTTTTTATTAACAATGGATCAATAAACTATACTAAACTATCTCAGGGGAAATGTCACTATTCCACCTTCTTGTTCCAACTTGGTGCTGGTCTTTCCAGATAATTGAATTGATGTTGTGGTATTCGTTCTCAGTGGTCTTCTATCCGTGTATATTTTTCCGACAAAACATTTTGGTTGCATTTCTTCAAGTCTCACAGAATCTTATATCTGCACACCAGCATTGTGCAGTTGTGTGTGTTTGAAATGGGGACTTGCTCCTTTTGTCCCTAGGCATGCGGCATTATTGTGGAGTTAATTCGCTCAAAGAAGATGGCAGGAAGGGCAGTGTTACTGGCCGGTCCCCCAGGAACAGGAAAGGTATGAAGCCATGTTGATTCACTGACAATGAGGAATAAGTTCTTCTTTAGTGTGCTCGTCGATTGACTCATTTCTCCTATTTCTACCTCCCCTGTCTAAAAGACTGCCCTGGCCCTGGCAATGGCGCAGGAGTTGGGCAACAAAGTACCTTTCTGCCCCATGGTCGGCAGCGAGGTCTATTCATCTGAGATTAAGAAAACTGAAGTATTGATGGAGAATTTCAGGAGGGCTATAGGTAAGTGTCATTTCATTTTTATTTCAATATAAATCAAATAGTCACCCCGATGGTCCTACACTGAGTACCATGCCACACTCTCGCTCACTCTTTGCCACATAAATGTACAAAAAAATACGTCGGTTTAATGTCTGATGGGCATTAGTCAGTCTAAACAGTGAAGTATAATTCTGTATTGAACATAATCCCTTACTGAGGAGCATGCAGCCCTTGGACTGGACAAGAAAGGTGCCCTACGCCACACTTTCCCCGATGAGCTGAAAAGCAGGATACAGGGAGGGGATTTGTGTGTGAGCGGTGTTGAAAAAGAAGGAAGGCTCAGGCGGGGGGGGGCGGGGGGTGCTTGTCTGACTGTTGACATTACCTGTCGCAGGGAAGGAAATAGAGCCTGGATTGCTAGAGAAGCAGCCATCAGCACCTTCGCTCCGCCCCTAAAACAGATCACGCAGCTATTGAAGGTGAAGGGGGGAGGGGGGGGCGTTTTGAAGTTGTCGTCGCTGTACTGATAAGAGCGGCCTGACAGACGGCCTCTGCCACAAGCGAGACTCCCTGACCTACACCGGGTGAAATCAGCCACCTGTGGCCTGCTCATACTGAGGGCATGTGGCGTATGACACAGGGAACAGGTCTTACAGGGGGACCGCGATACAGAGAAAGGTTGCTGCTGCGTTGTGCGCTCTGCCATGCACGTGCACACTCACGTTCACGCTTTTAGGTCTGCAAGAGATGTGCTGCGAAGTCGACTCAGAGGTGTCGCGATTTCCTTTTTTCAAGAATATTAAAAAATAAAACCTAATAATGGAGTCCTTATTTTGTACTCCGTGTGTGTGACTGTCTCTAATATTGTCCCCTTTTAGGACTGCGTATCAAGGAGACAAAGGAGGTGTATGAGGGGGAGGTGACCGAGCTGACACCCTGTGAGACTGAGAATCCAATGGGTGGCTATGGGAAGACGATAAGCCACGTCATCATCGGTCTAAAGACTGGCAAGGGCACTAAGCAGCTTAAGGTTAGACTGAGATGTCAGTCGATGAATATGGTGTTTAATCATAAAGGATCAAAAGTGCAACTTTGTGGTACCACTTAACAAAATACTACTGTGTAGGACATTATCACGGCAATGTGAGTGTCTTAATTCACTTGTTGTCATCTCCAGCTGGATCCTAGTATTTACGAGAGTCTTCAGAAGGAGTGTGTGGAAGTGGGAGATGTCATCTACATTGAAGCCAACAGTGGGGCTGTTAAGGTACCCCTGCCGTACACAACTGCACACAGTCACCTCCCTCAGAGTCATTCGGATGGCTGGGAAGGTCCTGTTATGGGCCAAACCGTGTTCAAAAGTATAGATGATACAAACGTAGAGATATGATGATACTTCACAAATACCTGATAAGGCCTAAGTTACGCACACAGCAAAAAGTTAAGCTTGTGGGTGGGGGGGTGGGTGTCTCCTCAGTCCTTCACGATAGTTTTATTTCATCTGTCAGTTCTGCATGAAAGCTCTGTTTCATCCCTACTCTACTCTGGAATGAACTTTTCTCATTCCTGCCGTCCTTCATGGGGCCGGCTCTTTCCCTCTATCTCTCCATCTCTCCCCATCCTGCCCTGTTCCAGCAGTGGGCTCTCTGGCCCATGCTGACAGACCGCACTGACGGCCGCTTTAATCGGCGCAGGTGGGCCGGGGGCTCAGGTTAGCTTTAGTCGGTAGCCAAGGAGGAGGGGCGGGCACCACATTTGTTACTGCTGACAGCCATTTCAGGAGCCCCTTTCTCCAACTCTTTCATCCCTCCAGCCTCATGCCCTTCCCTCTACGCAGAGCTGGCACCGGGTTCAGTCATACACCTGCCTCCACCCCCATCCCATATACTCCCTTTTCTCTGCGGAGCAATACAAGACAACCTTTGATCCGTCTGTGTTTAGGCATAGGCGGTTTTCTCTGTCGTCATTGTGATTGAAACACATTCGTCATTTTTGCAGAGACAAGGTCGTTGTGACACCTTTGCAACAGAATTCGATTTGGAGGCAGAGGAGTATGTCCCGCTGCCCAAAGGCGACGTCCACAAGAAGAAAGAGATAATCCAAGATGTCACCCTTCATGACCTGGATATCGCAAATGCAAGACCTCAGGTACCTACCTGCCACAGCTGTTATCCATCCATCCATCCATCCATCGACTTCACCTGCTTGATGGAATTCAGGGTTACAGAAGCACCGACAGTGATCACAGACTGACTCGATGGCCACAGTTCACATCCTACTGAGTAGACTGTGTGTGAACTTTAATATCTCTTGTTCGTTTTATTTTATGTCAGGGAGGCCAAGACATCCTGTCCATGATGGGACAACTGATGAAGCCCAAAAAGACAGAAATTACAGGTAGAAAAATCCACCCCTTCCAGCCCCAAAACATCCTCCTCTTCAGCTGGCTCAGCCGGCTGTTCTCCTTTATTCACGGTCTGTCGACAACGTTTCCCTTCCAGACAAGCTGCGTGCGGAGATAAACAAAGTGGTGAACAACTACATTGACCAGGGCGTGGCTGAGCTGGTCCCTGGTGTGTTGTTTGTGGATGAGGTGCACATGCTGGACATAGAGTGCTTCACCTACCTCCATCGAGCCCTGGAGAGCACCATCGCCCCGATTGTGGTGTTTGCCTCCAACAGGGGTAACTGCCTAATAAGGTGGGTGTGAGAATGTGTGCAGATATGGTTGAGTGGTGCGAGGAGTACCTCGGACATGTTGTTTGGAACAGAATGGTTGTTTTAAACAAACAGCGCTGTGTGTCTTTAACTGCTGTTCTCCAGGGGGACGGAGGACATCAGCTCTCCCCACGGGATTCCTTTGGACTTGCTGGACAGGGTCATGATCATCCGCACCATGCTGTACACGCCGCAGGAGATGAAGCAGGTGAGTCCGGTCGACACCGCGTCAGCGCGTGTGGTGCGGACGGAACGGCGTTCGTAAAGTCACTGAAAACGCTCTTGTCTGTAGATCATCAAGATCCGCGCTCAGACCGAGGGGATCAACATCAGCGACGACGCGCTGTCTCACCTGGGAGAGATCGGCACCAAGACCACCCTCAGGTAAGGACGTATTCATTCACGCGTCACTGTGAGTTGGCGTGTGTGTAGTAACGCCCGGTAACTCGCTTCTGGGGTCTTCCGTCAGGTACGCCGTGCAGCTGCTGACCCCGGCCAGTCTGCTGGGCCGTGTCCAGGGGAAGGAAAACGTGGAGAGGGAGCAGGTGGAGGAAATAAATGAGCTGTTTTACGACGCCAAGTCCTCTGCCAAGATCCTCCAGGACCAGCATCACAAATTCATGAAATGAAACTTTGAATGA
Source organism: Lampris incognitus (assembly GCF_029633865.1). Classification (NCBI taxonomy): domain Eukaryota; kingdom Metazoa; phylum Chordata; class Actinopteri; order Lampriformes; family Lampridae; genus Lampris; species Lampris incognitus. Next base: position 88,325,361 of record NC_079212.1, on the reverse strand, counting down.
CCACCTTTTTTTTCCCTTCTTAACCCCCCCCCCAAAAAAAACTCAAAAATAGGACAAGCGTTTAGTTTTTTCAAGTTTTCAACTGCTTCTTTCCAACATTTCCTCCACCCATGTATAGTCCGTCTCACGCCCTTTGTGTTTTTTTCCATTTCTCTTCCTGTTAATACCCTTCCTAAGGTGTCCCTGGCTGTGCCTGACTTATTGCAGTGGCTTTTGTTCTGATAAATGAGTTTCATTCAGTTTGTTGATTTCTAAAAAAAAAAAAAAAAAAATTTTTTTCAATAAAAGCAAAATCAAGTACGGGTTCGGCGTGTTTGGGTAGGTGCGTTGAAAAAGCCTGGCAGACGTGTGCTGAAACAGACGTGAGTCTGGCACCTCACACCACACAGCGAACACAAGCACGAGGCAACTTAAGATGTGTTTACGTAGTGTCTTAAGGGTTTATTGATGAGCTCACAGAAGGGACATAGCGTTATGTCATCCCAGCGTCTAATCATGCAGCTATGCAGGGTATAAATAGGTTTTCAGTCGCACATTTTTTCCCATGGAGTGCTCGCTATTTTGCATGTTATTACTCCTTTGGGGGCAGTTGACAACTGCTACTCCGTTGCTCTCGGTGGTTCAAGAGAGACGACGGCGAGCATCAGCAAAGTCTAGTCGAAACCTTTCGGAAACACAACTGCTGGTTTACAGACGTGCTGGTTTTACAAATGCGGAGTTGAAATTAGTCAAAAATATAGTTAAACACAAGCTTGTTGTTGCTACCCAGATGGAAATGTGCGTTTAAGCATTCGTGTTACCCTTATGTTTAACAAAAACAAGAGAAAAACATTGCCACCCATAAATCCAACCACTAAAATACTTCCCTATGTTTATTTTGCGGCCTCGCTGATTTGAGAAGGATGGATGAAGCGGGACCTCTTGGCCAAAACTGGATGCTACTTCTTCCTAGGCCGGGCCGAGGGCTTGTTGAACGCAGTCTCTGCTCCTGATCTCACCCCACTGAACACCGAAGGGGCCGCTTTCCCCACCTTCTCTGCAGAAAAGGGAAGTAACAAAGCCCTATAAGTACTTCACAGTAAATTATACAAGACGGTAGTCACGTGTACTTGTGTAGCCCAGATTCACACCCTAGTCCCGAAGGACTTGACAACCTGTACGATATACAACACTGTATGACATATGATGTGGTAGATGATGCAGCAGCTATATTGCAAAAAAATGTGCCCATTTGGTGAGTGGGAGCAAGATTTGACAGGACTCGCCCCACCACTGTCGTAACCGCCCTGTACCACTGTATATGGAGTGGAAAGTTCTGCGTCGTCTGAGCAGCCCAACTGCAAACTACCACTGCTGCTGGTTCAGCTATGACCTGTATCTTAACCAGATGTACAGTGCAGCGACGTTCTACCTGCATGGCTGACCCCTGACCCCTCAGCATTGTCACTGCGCGTGTCGTGCTCACCACACTCCTCCATCACTTCAAACGTCTTGCTCTTCACTGCTCCCTTCGTGCCCAGCTGGTCCCTCGCTCCGATGAGGTCCTCCTCTTTCACTTCAAGGCGCTGCTGTTCCTCGTCTCCTTCACCTGGCTTTAAAAAACAGGGGAACATACCGTGAGACACACCTGGACTGCTCCACACTCGGGACCTTTTGCCCATTTCACAGATGTGAGCGTTCGGTCCGCTGTTGGGAGAGAGGAAACATATGCCTTACTTGTGACATGTTTGCTGAGTGAGGAGATCTTTGGGAAAATGCTCCTCGCTGCCTCACCCGCACTCTTTTGCCTGGTACGCCCAGCCCAAAACACGCACACGCACACACACACACACACACCCCAAGTCCAGCAGCAACTCTCCAGTGGACTATAAATGTGTTTGTAAGGCCAATGGGTGAGTCAGGGGGATGGGACTCCTCCTCCTCCTCCTCCATTCTCTCTCTGGTTCTGTTTATTCTCATGGCATGAACTTCTCTATACAGCACCATGTAGGAATGAAGGGCCACGGCACTGAAACTGGGCGTTATTTAGTCCTCCGACACCCTTCATGGGGTCTATATGAAGTGTGGCAGCTAAAGCACCCTCTCCCCTCCCAGCCCCGAGTCACAAACGCTAACTTTAACAGACCAAAACAGGAGGTGACGAAATGAACTGTGTTGAAACGAAGGCACGTCGCTCGCACCGCCCCCCTTTCCTTTTCTCCCAGTGACGTCATTCTTCCGCGTCCTCGGGGACGCTAGACGAGAAGCGGCGTGCGTGTGATGAACAGATCGGACCGGTAAGAACGCGCGACAACGCGTCGCTTAGCAACCAGACACGAACCTCGTCTGTTAGACAAATATTGTCGCTCTGATGATGGAAATGTGATGGATCAGAACGTTTGTAGCTAACATGAAGTTCTAACATGTTCTCTGGGTGGTTAGGGGGCAGTTAAAGTTGTTGAAATGTTAATTTTTGGTGTCCGTTTCTTAACAGACATACTAATGTAAACTACTAATAAGACACGTTAGCCCCTAGGTAACGGATCTGACCCTTTAGCCGAGCGGCTAGTGATGTCGCCTTGAGGTGCGGTACACCCCGTGTCGAATCCCGCACCGGGCAAGAAAATAACCGGTTACAGTACCATATGTAGTGCATTAATACCTCAACTGGGTATTTATCTGGACAGAATATAGAGTTTCCGCCCGTGGTCGTTTTGGGTAGGAGTGACATCCCGGTCGTTGTAGTGCTAGCTAGCAGGTGCGGCACCAGTTTTCTTATAAAGTCTGCTGGTGTGACCTCTAGAGATACTACTTCCATCCAGAGAGCGGAGGTACGATGAGCATATCAAGTTTCATCTTGGTTGAGGTCCGCGGTGGTGTAGCGGTCTAAGCATCGGCTTTGTGTCGATACAATTGCCCACTGGGGACTGGGGTTCGCGCCTCGGTCTCGTCAGATCCGACTATGGCCGGACTCGACGAAGCAGCGATCATTGGCAACGCTGTCTTCGGGAGGGGGGCGGAGTCGGCTTGTGTTCGTCACGTGAATGCGTCTCTGTGTGTGTCGGAAGAAACAGTGGTTCGGCTTGGAGTCGCCTTGTCACGAAAGTGGCGAGGCGGTCTCCTTCGAGACTGCCGGCCCGGAGAGATGCAGTTGGCGAACGCATACAGTGCGAGGGTGGGTGTTTGAATTAAAATAGGGATCGATTGGCCACTAAATTGGGAGAAAAAAGGGAAAAATCAGAAATAAATTTATTAAAAAAAAAGTTTCATCTTGGTTTTGTTTTTTTAAGCTATAGTTATTTTGTTGCTAAAAATCAACTCATATAAAACTTAATAAATAATTTACAGTACACACCGTATACAAGTAAACCCAGCCACTGAGGATGCACAAGCCAGTGCATCCTTAGTGCCGGTCCCAAGCCCGTACAAATGGGGAGGGTTGCGTCAGGAAGGGCATCCGGCGTAAAATCTTTGCCAAATCAAATATGCGGATCATAAATAAGACTTACATACCGGATCGGTCGAGGCCCGGGTTACCAACGACCGCCATCAGTACTGTTAACCAGCAGGGTGTCGGTGGAAACTATGCTACTGTTGGGCGAAGGAGAAGGAGAGGGGGAAAGCATGTCCAGAGGCAGCTAGAGAGGAGGAAGGGTAGGCATGTGGAGGTGAGAGTTGGAACTTTGAATGTTGGCACTATGACTGGTAAAGGGAGAGAGCTGGCTGACATGATGGAAAGAAGAAAGGTAGGCATACTGTGTGTGCAAGAGACCAGGTGGAAGGGGAGTAAGGCCAGGAGTATCGGAGGTGGGTTCAAACTCTTCTACCATGGTGTGAATGGGAGGAGTAATGGGGTAGGGGTAATTCTGAAGGAAGAGTATGTCAAGAGCGTGCTGGAGGTGAAGAGAGTGTCAGACAGAGTGATGAGTATGAAGCTGGAAATTGAAGGTTTATTGCCGAATGTTATCAGCGCATATGCCCCACAAGTTGGGTGTGAGATGGATGAAAAAGAAGAATTCTGGAGTGAGTTGGATGACATGGTGGAGAGGGTAACCAAGGAGGAGAGAGTGGTGATTGGAGCGGACTTCAATGGACATGTTGGTGAAGGGAACAGAGGTGATGAGGAGGTGATGGGAAGGTATGGAGTCAAGAAGAGAAATGTGGAAGGACAGATGGTGGTCGATTTTGCGAAAAGGATGGAAATGGCTGTGGTGAATACATATTTCAAGAAGAGGGAGGAACACAGGGTGACGTACAAGAGTGGAGGAAAGTGCACACAGGTGGACTATATCTTATGTAGAAGGCGCCATCTAAAAGGGATTGGAGACTGCAAGGTGGTGACAGGGGAGAACGTAGCTAGGCAGCATCGGATGGTGGTCTGTAGGATGACTTTGGAGACCAAGAAGAGGAAGCGAGTGAAGAGACAGCCGGAGATGCAAATGGTGGAAGTTGAAGAAGGAAGACTGTTGTGTGGAGTTCAGGCAGGAGTTAAGACAGGCACTGGGTGGTAGTGAAGAGTTGCCAGATGGCTGGAAAACCACTGCAGAAGTAGTGAGGGAGACAGCTAGGAAGGTATTTGGTGTGTCATCAGGACAGAGGAAGGAAGACAAGGAGACTTGGTGGTGGAATGAGGAAGTACAGCAAAGTATACAGAGGAAAAGGTTGGCAAAGAAGAAGTGGGATAGTCAGAGAGATGAAGAAAGTAGACAGGAGTACAAGGAGATGCAGCGTAAAGCAATGAGAGAGGTGGCAAAGGCAAAGGAAAAGGCGTATGGTGAGTTGTATGACAGATTAGACACTAAGGAAGGAGAAAAGGACTTGTACCAATTGGCTAGACAGAGGGACCAAGCTGCAAAGGATGTGCAGCAAGTTAGGGCGATCAAGGATAGAGATGGAAATGTGCTGACAAGCGAGGAGAGTGTGCTAAGAAGGTGGAAGGAATACTTTGAGGGGCTGATGAATGAAGAAAATGAGAGAGAGAGAAGGTTGGATGATGTAGGGATAGTGAATCAGGAAGTTCAGCGGATTAGCAAGGAGGAAGTGAGGGCAGCTATGAAGAGGATGAAGAGTGGAAAGACAGTTGGTCCTGATGACATACCTGTGGAGGCATGGAGATGTTTAGGAGAGATGGCAGTGGAGTTTTTAACTAGATTGTTTAACACAATCCTGGAAAGTGAGAGGATGCCTGAGGAGTGGAGAAGAAGCATACTGGTACCGATTTTCAAGAACAAGGGCGATGTGCAGAACTCTAACAACTACAGAGGTATAAAGTTGATCAGCCACAGCATGAAGATTTGGGAAAGAGTAATAGAAGCTAGGTTAAGAGGAGAGGTGACGATCAGTCAGCAGCATTATGGTTTCATGCCACGAAAGAGCACCACAGATGCGATGTTTGCTTTGAGAATGTTGATTGAGAAGTATAGAGAAGGCCAGAAAGAGTTGCATTGTGTCTTTGTAGATTTAGAGAAAGCTTATGACAGAGTGCCGAGAGAGGAGGTGTGGTATTGTATGAGGAAGTCAGGAGTTGCAGAGAAGTATGTAGGAGTGGTGCAGGATACGTATGAGGGAAGTGTGACGATGGTGAGGTGTGCGGTTGGAATGACAGATGGGTTCAAGGTGGAGGTGGGATTACATCAAGGATCGGCTCTTAGCCCTTTCTTGTTTGCAATGGTGATGGACAGGTTGACGGACAAGATCAGGCAGGAGTCTCCATGGACGATGATGTTCGCGGATGACATTGTGATCTGTAGCGAGAGTAGGGTGCAGGTTGAGGAGAGCCTGGAGAGGTGGAGGTATGCACTGGAGAGAAGAGGAATGAAAGTCAGTAGGAGCAAGACGGAATACCTATGCGTGAATGAGAGAGAGGACAGTGGAATGGTCAGGATGCAAGGAGTGGAGGTGACAAAGGCATTTGAGTTTAAATACTTGGGGTCAACTGTCCAAAGTAACGGGGAGTGCAGTAGAGAGGTGAAAAAGAGAGTGCAGGCAGGTTGGAGTGGGTGGAGAAGTGTGTCAGGAGTGATTTGCGACAGAAGGGTATCAGCAAGAGTTAAAGGGAAAGTTTACAAGATGGTTGTGAGACCAGCTATGTTATATGGTTTGGAGACAGTGGCACTGACGAAAAGACAGGAGGCGGAGCTGGAGGTGGCAGAGTTGAAGATGCTAAGATTTTCACTGGGAGTAACGAAGAAGGACAGGATTAGGAACGATTATATTAGAGGGACCGCTCAGGTTGGACGGTTTGGAGACAAAGCAAGAGAGGCAAGATTGAGATGGCTTGGACATGTGTGGAGGAGAGATGCTGAGTATATTGGGAGAAGGATGCTGAATATGGAGCTGCCAGGGAAGAGGAGAAGAGGAAGGCCAAAGAGGAGGTTTATGGATGTGGTGAGGGAAGACATGCAGGTGGCTGGTGTGACAGAGGAAGACGCAGAAGACAGGAAGAAATGGAAACGGATGATCCGCTGTGGCGACCCCTAACGGGAGCAGCCGAAAGTAGTAGTAGACACACCGTATACAAGTAAATGGCAAACTTACACAAGAAAAGGGAGATCTTTTCATCTTCTGAAGTAGTTCATGTTCCCGGTGTAGTACGGCTTGAAACCGTTTCAAAATCATTTTGCCATTAAAAGATAAAAAGTAAAGTTGCTGCATGTTTAAATGTGGCACTTAGCAGTACAATTCCATTGACTAAAACAGCCTACGGACTACCGGCACCACCTTCACAGTGACGTAAAGCCCATGTGGACAATAGTGAGTTACTGGTCAGTTCACATGACATTGTTCAGACATGCAAAATAAAAAATAGTTCTCGTAGTCAAAGCATTCTAGTTTTTTGTTTTTTTACTATAAATTTCACCTAAAGCACAAATACATACACACCAGCTTTAGTCTGGTGTGGTTGCACCTCTTATTTACATATCCATAACCACATTCATAAAAAAGATAATTTTTGCATTGTTACAAATTGTAATACCTCTTAAACCCCATCAGATTGTGTAATTTTACACACAGTATTCAGCATCAGTAATGAGAGCAGCCGTTTCCCCAAAGTCAGTGAATAAAATCCTCAAGAGTGTGAGGAGCAAAAGAACAAATTCAGGAATTATGCCATTTCTTCTTCATACCTCCATGTTCCATTGGTCGTATTTCAACACATTCATAGCACATCCTCACACACATCCTCTCTCTCTCTCTCACACACACACACACAGCCTTGCAAAAGTATTCAACCCCCTTGACAGTCATCGCTAACTTCTGGATTAGAAGAGATACTCACACATCTGTTCCTGAACAGTATTATTTTGTGAGCCCATAAGCTCTAACAGCACGTTCCCAAAGCCAAAATAAGTTACGTTTCACTGACTTTTTGTTAATAGAATAAAAACCAAAATATAGTGCTTGCATTAAGTATTCAACCCCCACATACCAACACTTTGTGGAATACCCTTTTGCTGCAGTAGCAGCCATGATTCTCTTGGGGTAAGTATGTACAAGCTTTACATTCTTCTGGAGTAATTTTTGCCCATTCTTCTCGGCAGAACTCGTACAGGTCTTGCAGGTTGGTGGGATGGTGCTTCTGGACTGCGATTTTCAGTCGGTGCCACAGATCTTAAATGGGGTTGAGGTCCGGACTTTGACTTGGCCACTCCAAAACGTTCACCTTTTTGTTGCTGAGCCATGCCATTGTTGCTTTAGCCTTGTGCTTTGGATCATTGTCCTGCAGGAAGGTGAACCTTCTCCCAAGCTTCAGTTTTTATAGCAGACTGCAACAGGTCTTCTTTCAAGATTTCCCTGTATTTAGCTTCATCCATTCTCCCCTCAGTTTGAACAAGGTTCCCAGTACCTGCAGATGAAAAAGCAACCCCATAGCAACATGCTGCCGCCACCATGCTTCACTGTAGGGGGGCTGTTTTTTAGGGCATTAGGTTTGTGCCATACATAATGCTTTGAGTTTTGGCCAAAAAGCTAAACTTTCAGCTTTCGTCTCATCTGACTTGAAAGCCTTTACCCACATCCTAACTGGGTCTCTCTCATGCTTGGTAGCAAACTCCAAGCGTGCTTTTAAATGCGTAGTTTTGAGCAACGGCTTCTTTCTTGCCACCCTCCCATACAGGCCAGATATATGGACAGGCGTGATATGGTTGACTCATTTCCAGCCACTGACCTCTGGAGCTCCTCCAAAGTGACTGCAGGATCATCTGTGGCTTTCCTCACCAGCCCACGTCTTGCTCGTAAATTTAGCTTTGAGGGACGGCCTGTCATACGAAGCGTCTGGGTGGTGTGATACGGCTTCCCCTTCCTGACAATGGCTCCCACAGTGTTCCGTGGGACATCCAAACACTTGGATATTGTTTTGTGTCCCTTTCCCGCCTTCTGCATTTAAATCACTTCGTCTCTTACTTCAGTATTATGATCCTTTGTCTTCATATTCTGATGGAGTTCACACCTGGCTAATGGACTTTACACAGAGTGCTTTTCATACCCATAAACCAGACCATTACTTTAATATCTTACAGGTGCACACTAATTATGTGCAGTTGTGTTTACCTGAGTTTGTTTTAGCAATAATTTGTCTAAAGTTTGCGCTTTCAGAGCACAAGGGCTTCAATACTTATGCAAGCACTATATTGGAGTGTCCAGGTGGCATGGCAGACTATTCCATTGCCTACCAACACGGGGATCGCCGGTTCGAATCCCCGTGTTACCTCCGGCTTGGTCGGGCGTCCCTACAGGCACAATTGGCCATGTCTGCAGGTGGAAAGCCGGATGTGGGTATGTGTCGTGGTCACCGCACTAGCGCCTCCTCTGGTCGGTTGGGGCGCCTGTTCGGGGGGAAGGGGTAACCCCCCCCCAAAAAAAATGTCAGTGAAACATAACTTATTTTGGCGTTGGGAACATGCTTATGGGTCCACAAAAATAATGTTGTTCTGGAACAGATGTGTTATCTTTTAGAATCCAGAAGTTAGTGATGACTCTCAAGGGGGGCCGAACACTTTTGCAAGGCACTGTACATCCACAAATGGGCAAGAGATCTTCCTAACATCATTGTCCTCTTGTGGATTTGAGACACAACCAGCTGCTGTCAACACAACAACCGGCTGCTGTCAACACAACAGCCAGCTGCCAGTGTCTAGCCACGCCATGTGAGATGCAGGGGAAGGTTGTGGCGTCCAGCTCAGTCTGCTCGGGTCCAGAGAGATTCACGTGTGCTTCTTTCTGTAATGGGGCAAGAGCTGAGTCCTCACAAACTGAACGAGCTGAGTCTCTGTGAGGAGAACTGTTACAAGCACACTCAGCAGGCACACGCCTCCAACGCAGATGTGGACCAGTTTCAGCATCCAGCCACTGTCACAGCACAACATACCCTGAAACCAGAGAATAAACTGACATAAAAAAACCAGACAAAAATGCGGGCAGTACACTCGAAACAACATAAGAAGTTTTCAAAAAAGGTTGCTCACATTGCACTGTGCGAACACAACACAACACACCGCGTCTATTTGTTTGTCTCGTGTTCGAAATGTGTATTTTTGTTTGAAAAGTCCTGCTTCGGGCGTCCGGGTGGCGTGGCGATCTATTCCGTTGCCTACCAACACGGGGATCACCGGACTGAATCCCCGTGTTACCTTGGTCGGACGTCCCTACAGAAACAATTGGCCGTGTCTGCGGGTGGGAAGCCAGACGTGGGTATGTGTCCTGGTCGCTGCACTAGCGCCTCCTCTGGTCGGTCGGGGCACCTGTTCAGCGGGGAGGGGGAACTGGGGAGAATAGCGTGATCCTCCCACATGCTACATCGCCCTGGTGAAACTCCTCACTGTCAGGTGAAAAGAAGCGGCTGGTGACTCCACATGTATGGGAGGAGGCATGTGGTAGTCTGCAGCCCTCCCCGGATTGACAGAAGGGATGGCTTGGAAGAGTGGGGTAATTGGCCAGATACAATTGGGGAGTGAAAGGGGAAAAATAATCCCCCCCCCCCAAAAAAAAAAAAGTCCTGCTTCAATTTGAATAATAATTAAACTGTGTCCTTACTGTGGGATGACTGTTGCTGTTCAGAAAAACACACAAATGTAAAACGAGTCATGTTTAGTCGCTACCTCAGAGAATGCCGTGACCACCGCACTGAGGACGAGTACCAGCAGCAGGACTCGGGAGGGCAACAGGCCTCGCAGGGGCTTCCATGGACTGGAATGGAAGTAGCGCCGTATGTAGAAGAGACTGTGCAGGATGCGGAGGCCCATGTTGAGACAGTTGGCCAGTATGAAACCGACACCCCCAGCCCACCATGTCAGCATGTAGGACAGGACCAGGAAAGACACGGACAGACCCAGCATCACCAGGTTATATCTAACCACAGGGCAGAAAAGAAACTCAGTTAACTGACAGACAAAACATGGTATGTTAATGAAAAATGATGTATGTATGTGTATTGTGTGGGGCGTTTGTGTATCCTTACCGGTCTACTTCCTCTTGACTCATGGCGGCAAACACAAAGCACTCTGTCACACCATTGACAGCCAGCAAGAGGACATAGGCACTGTAGCATCGCAACAACGTAGGCCCTTCAACAAAATTTAAATACACCATGTGACACATACACCAAAGACACAAATATATCAAAGGTACAATTACACCAAAGATATATGACTAGACACACCAAAAAGAACCAGTTTAATATTACTGCGCCTTCTGTGATTTGATAAGTCCACAGCTGACTAACCAGTCCCGGTGCTCAGAAGAGAGCCACCGTAGATGTCCAGAGCCAGGTGGGAGTAGGCATAACCAAACACTGTGACAATCAGGCCAATCACGAGTACCAATTTCAGCAGACACTCCAGGACCTCTGCTGCAATAGCAACTTCCTCCTGTTGGCAAATCCGCATGGAGAATCAAGTCAGACAATGTGACCCCCAGTAAGCCAATGGCAAAGAAGCTATTAAATTTCCATTTCTGATTCAGACCTGTTTCTGGTTCCTGACATCGCGCCCTCTCTCCAGAACTTTGGCAAAGAAGACATAGAAGCTTTCCTCGATGGGCAGGAAGAGGAAACGTGCCACCGTGGAGCCCAGGTTGTTGACAATGTCATAAACGCCCTGGTCCCCAAAGCTGAGGACGTTCAGGAAGGTCATGACATAGCGCTCACCTTCCGTCAGAATCTGTTTCAGGAAGGACTGCTTAAAGAAGCTCCACGTCAGCTTGGTCAGTGTCCAGTCAGTCCATGGCTGAAAAAAAAAACCAAGATCATATACCAGGTATCTCTCAGAAGTACAGGGGACATGAAGCATAGCACAACGATGCTGTATTTCTTAAGGAGTAATTGTAACTAGGAGACCCCTGCTTCAGCTTTGGAGATAGGAAAACACAGCACACAGGATATAATTTCAAAAAAAGACTTGACAATTTTGGCTTGAAGACTGCAGGTTTTGCAAAGGTACGGCGGTCATTAGCCTTACTGTCTTTCTGTGATCCTTTTTTTGTTTATTTTTGTACACAGCAAAAAATATTGAGACCCAAATATACCATGTAATTTAATGGACTGTAAGCCTTTGAATAAAGGGCTTTTGGAGTTGCAGTTATACAGAATACTGCAGATTTGTAAAAAGCCAAATATTACAGCTTTAGTATACAGTATGGTTCTGACTTGCCAGCGGTAATAAATGCACAGTGCAGTGTCGCTCAGAGGTTCAGTTTGAGTTAAGGAGGTTTAAGTAATACTACCTCTTGGTCAGCTCTGTGGGGCAGCAGCTCTCCAACACCTCGCAGGGGGAAGCACTTCTGGTTGGCGTCTTCAGATCCCAGGAAACGACAGAAGAAGACAACATAGCAGAGCACCAAGAACCCTGTGTACACAAACTAAAAGAGACCATGCCTTTGAATTACAATAATAATAAACTTTATTTCATAGCACTTTTCTAAACAAGGTTACAAAGTGCTTCACGGAACAGGATAGTATTGTTAAAAATTGCTTACAATCAAAATATAGGCAAGAAAAATTGAGAGCGATAGTGTCGAGCACTTTGGGTCACTCCTTACCTGAGCGGCCGAGAAGATGTACAGGCCCCAGTCAGGAGCAGACACCACCATGACCACAGTTAGAAGGCACTTAGCAACCATTGCTAAGCTCTCAGCTACCACTTTCAATCTGACAAACATGTGGGCTTGGGCCAGGACCCAGAGAGGTTCAGCCAGCAGCTCCTGCACTGCAGCCAAGGCAAAGATTCCCACAGCGGGACCGTAGTGCGGGATAATCTGGGCATCCGGGGCCTCCAGGAGCCACAGCCACACGCAGACCAATAGGAGTGCCCATAACACGCCGAGCGGTAACCTAAGAGATGGAAAGTCACCTTACAGTAAAACTATGCGGAGCCTCAAGTGGATGTTAAGCGTCGAGTGAAACGCTTGTAAATCTCTTCCGCAACGATCCAACTCACGTCAACCACAGCAGGTTGATCACCTGTCTCCAGTTACGGCCTGCACCGGAGCCCCCGCTCAGACAAGCCCTCCGGAATGCTTCTCTGGATAGGAAGACCAGCGTGGAGTACAGCAGTGTCAGCCTGTAAGAGTATACACAACAGTGGCGCCCCCAGAAATGTTTCACAGGGGTGGCCAAACGGGGCCCCCGAAAATCTTGGGGTGGCACACCAAAACCAAAAGCCATGACTGAATTTCAGGAATTCTATTATGCCGTTGTAGTTATACGGTACAGGCTGGTTGAAAACTGTCAAGATGAGAGTTAAGGAATCATACACTGAAATACTTTGGTTTCTTATTTTATTTTATTTTTACAGTTAATGTCACTAAATATCTGATGTGCATAGACTAATACCGGTACAGTTCACATTCTGAGTTCCGCAACAATTCTGTTTTAATGTGTTATGTATATATTGTGACGCATTAAGACGATTCATTGTTATATTGTATATGTGCGATGCAGTGATGGACGGTCAAAAGCGGCTGGCTGCACCTAATGTAAAATACCAGACAGAAGCATAGTCTGCATAGTCAGAAGCATAGTCTGCATAACCAGAAGCATAGTCTGCATAGTCAGAAGCATAGTCTGCATAGTCAGAAGCATAGTCTGCATAACCAGAAGCATAGTCTGCATAATCAGAAGCATAGTCTGCATAACCAGAAGCATAGTCTGCATAGTCAGAAGCATAGTCTGCATAGTCAGAAGCATAGTCTGCATAACCAGAAGCATAGTCTGCATAACCAGAAGCATAGTCTGCATAGTCAGAAGCATAGTCTGCATAACCAGAAGCATAGTCTGCATAACCAGAAGCATAGTCTGCATAGTCAGAAGCATAGTCTGCATAGTCAGAAGCATAGTCTACATAACCAGAGGCATAGTCTGCATAACCAGAAGCATAATCTACATAACCAGAAGCATAGTCTGCATAGTCAGAAGCATAGTCTGCATAGTCAGAAGCATAGTCTACATAACCAGAGGCATAGTCTGCATAACCAGAAGCATAATCTACATAACCAGAAGCATAGTCTGCATAGTCAGAAGCATAGTCTGCATAACCAGAAGCATATTCTGCATAATTATGCGACTCGTGGTTGGGGGGGGGGGGGCAGGGATAGTATCAGGGTGGTCGTGGCCACCCCTGGCCACCCCTTGGGGGCGCCACTGATACACAACACGCGCGCGCACACACACACACACACACGGGTTACAACCACTGGAGAAGGGTGTCGGGGAGAACTCTCCTGTGCGGCACCGGGCTTCCGCAGCTCCGGTCCAAGGACAGCGGGCCGTCAGCCTTACCTGACATTAACCACCCCGATCAGCTCCTTGGACACGAAGCGCAGCGTAAAAGCGTTGAGCAGGAAGGTCAGCACACGGAACACCACCTGCAACAAGCGACGAGGAAGACCCACTTCAGACAACGGCGGCGACCGTTCAAGACAAACAGTAACCAAGCTGAAACTCGGCGCGTTATAACGCTAAGCGGCGCTACACACCTGCAGCAGGACGTTATAAGACGCCAGAGCAGACGCGCTCTTCAGCGCGTCCCGGGAGCTCATTTTGAAGTTCTCGCCGACGGGGTGAGTTTTCTGCCCAGCAACAGCCCCGCTGGACGTCTTCTCCCCCCCAAGAGAAGGGGATATAATCTCAGGGCAAACGCGACAGATACGAAACCGCCATTCTGTAGAAACCCAACCCGGGGGGCGACTGCTTTCAAACCGCGGCTCCCGCCTCCCCCAGTGGGCACGCCGGACTGACGCCGCAGCTTCCCGTTTCACTTCCGTACATGCCGTCAAAATGAGACGTAACGTGATGACGTCGGGTCGCGTCACGTCACGTCTCCGCCGCCAGGGGGGCGTAGGACTCTGCACGGTGCTGCGTCGTGTGGCGTTTGGCTTGTGCGGCGTCGTGCTCTCTTTGACGAAGGGAAAAATAAATACCGGTAAATAAATATCTCTAGTCCGTCACTAAAGGCCTGCTCGGGAAGTCGAGCAAGAAGGGTACAGTGTATGCACACGCCTATCGGACTTGTGTGGGCTGTGGCTATCCAAAGTGAACAAACCTAAGCCCAGCAGTAACCTGATGTCATTATGAAGGACAACAAAGTCACCAAACTGAAAACGGCCACTAACCCCCCCCCCCCCAGTTTGAATCCCAGTAAAGCTGCTGAGGGCCCCCAGCAGACGTCTGTCGCTGGGTTGGGCGTTAAACCAGATGTGAATCTATGAAAGTGGGGTTTTTATGGGGTTGGTCCGTCATCGTTCCCGGGATACATAAGAATGGGAATATTGTTTAAAAATGGCTCCTCCACATCCGGTTTCTTCACAGGGTTTCCTCACAACCCATCCTGGTTCTTACACCATTCAGAGAAGTGAAGGGGATGTAGTTCAAAGGTCAGGACCCGAGAACACCTTCCATCTATGCTAAGTGGGTCGGCACATACAAGGCACCAGGCTTGATATCTAATCTGGTGAGCCGGAAAAGAAATTTAGCAGGGAACAGGCATCTTCTGTGCAGAAGTGCAGAAAACTGAAACTGAAACGTATTCCCTGTGATGGCCTGGCGGCCTGTCCAGGGTGTCTCCCCGTCTGCCCGCCCAATGATTGCCGGGATAGGCTCCAGCATCCCCGCCACCCCGAGCGGTTTGCATAATGGATGGATGGAATAAAGTCACAACAATTCTTGAAGAAGTACAGGAAATTTCAGAAGACCTGGAAGTTGATGGTTTTTTAATAAGATGTAAAAGATGGAGACAGTAAAAAAAAAGTACATCCTTAGATTACCAATATACATGTTACAACAATATACATACACTTTGTCTATATACACAGCATTTCAGTTTCACTCTTCACTTCCGTCCATTTTGCCCTGGTTTACCGGGCATGTCTTGCGATATAGCGGCGGCGTTACACTACTTTGATTTGTTCTTTTTCCTGGCACAGTTCATTCAACCACACAAACCGCGAGCTCCTCTTCGCAAGTAAGACGTAATGTCACCGATACACTGCAAGACATCACTCATGTCTTTCAGAAACGGCATACATTCAGTGACAGTTCCAGAGATGGATGATGTTGGTGGTCTGAGAGTTTTGAACATGCAGTCAGCCTATTTGTTCACACATTCAACACTACAGTAACACAATGGATACCAATAGGCAACTTCACCTCGCACCATTTTGTACACCTAGTTAAGTTAGGCTGATTGTTACAAGATGGGGCGCAGCATGTCTGCAGGTGGTTGCTGTGACTTCACGTGGAATGTGAGGTTACCCAGGCTGCTGCCATAATAGTTTTTATTAATACTAGCCTTTAACAGCTACACATATTAGCATGCATACAAACACAACGGCAATATGTACAAGGGCCCATTCCTGCAAATGCTACCCTTATACTTTCTACAAGTACCCAAAGAGCACTGTCTGTGCTTGAACCACGGCCACATTTACACTAATCGTGGAACAGCTCACTCATTTCAAGGCTTCATTACAGCAGATGGCTGGGCAACCACTGCAGAAATAGTGAGGAAGACAGCTAGGAAGGTACTTGGTGTGTCATCAGCACAGAGGAAGGAAGACAAGGAGACCTGGTGGTGGAGTGAGGAAGTACAGGAAACTATACAGAGGAAGAGGTTGGCAAAGAAGTGGGGTAGTCAGAGAGATGAAGAGAGTAGACAGGAGTACAAGGAGACACAGCGTAAAGCAAAAAGAGAGGTGGCAAAGGAAAAGGCGTATGGTGAGTTGTATGACAGGTTAGACACAAAGGAAGGAGAAAAGGACTTGTACCGATTGGCTAGACAGAGGGACCGAGCTGCAAAGGATATGCAGCAAGTTAGGGTGATCAGGGATAGAGATGGAAATGTGCTGACAAGTGAGGAGAGTGTGCTGAGAAGGTGGAAGGAGTTCTTTGAGGGGCTGATGAATGAAGA